>NC_056744.1:1609706535-1609786535 GCF_019279795.1 Protopterus annectens | reverse complement strand
CTATAGTTAAATAATGAATTCAGTAGTCCTGATAAGTCATATTTAGATTATTTGGAAAGCATTTTGGGATGTTATTGGGGCCCACCATACCTCTCAACTGTACAAATTTTCGCAAAATGTCCAGATTTTTGCCTCATATTTTTAGTCCATTTCTCATAAAACTGTGATTTTCTGGCAAATCTTTAGCAAATCACTGAGGGTTGAAGTCAAAATATAATGACAGACATTTGAGTTTCGGACTTCATACCTTTCAGAAAATTCATGCTAATGCACAATCTGCCATTATATCATTTTACTAAGTTTATAATAGCAATATTTAAAAAGTCTCCCTATTTTGGGGCCTTTGTCCCCCCATTTTTGATGGCTTTGTCCAGATTTCTTGCTCTAAGAGGTTGAGAGGTATGGGGCCCACTGAGGCCATGCTCTTGGCTTTAGTGAGTGTAGCCAGTACATGTTCCCTAGTTATAAATGGAGGGTTATGTTTGAGGTTATTTTTGAGGTGATGGTTGGAGGTGAGAGAGGGGTAAAGTTGAAATGGAAGTCATCCTCTAACAGGTTCGTTATATCCCCAGGTTCGATGAACATGGCACCATTAACCAACAGTTCAGCACATCGCTGTGTGCTACACTTGAGGTTTCTGACATAGCTGTAGAAGGCATTATGGTTATATCTCACCTGGGAGGCTATCTTAACATCAAAGTTGAATTTGCTTGACCAAATTAACCCTCTTAGTTGACTATTTACTTTGATGAGAGAGTTTCTATCTTTATGGGAATTACCATTCTTGATTTTTTTGACACAATTATTTTTCCTTTTGTTGTTTATTGTGTTTAATTGGGGATGCCACCAGGGTGATTTGTTTCTGGGACTAGTTCTGGGCTTACATCTGGTAGCTACAACAGCTTCTATGCTGCCACTGACATAGTTGTGCAGTTTCCAAGAGCAATTCAGCATAGGCTGCTGTGTTCTCGGGGTTTGGAGAGGCGCTGAATGTTGACCAACCATCACTTAATGAAAGGTAATTTGCCTTGGAATAGTTCCTAACTCTACTGATTTTAATGGGATTATAGAGTTGATTTTGCAGGAGACAGCTTTATGGTTGGACCTTATCAAGAAGGATGAGACATGGAGGGGAGGCACTCTCCCATATGTATAAGGATGAGGTCCAGTATTTTGGAGACTCTAGTGGGTGTAGTCGCTATTTGGTCAAGGGTGTTTGTATTTACAAAGTTCAGAAATCTCTGTGCCTGTAGATATGAGGCTGTGTAGGATTCCCACTCTATACAGGGGTAATTAAAGTCTCATGTGAGCAGGGTATTAGGTTGGATGGTAAGTGTCTCCAGCAATTCCAAGTATGCATTCTGGGCTTTTTGGGAAATGGAGGGTGACCTATAGCTGGCTAGGATATGGTACTGGACTTTGTCTGTGGTGATCTGCACATGGAGGAACTCTAGCATGTCATCCTGTTTGACCACCCTAGAGGTATGCTTGTTACTGACGTATACTGAGACACCTCCTCCTTTAGCCCTTGTCTGTGCAGCTACTAGTCTACAGGTGTGGAAGGCACTGAAACCTTGCACTACTTGTGTACCCTCTGATGCTTTAACCCATGTCTCGGTAACTACACAAATGTCTATATTCTTGAGTGTGAGGAAGGCTTGGAAGGAGTGTATTTTTTTTATTTAGACTCCTGGCAGTGAGCAGTAACACCTTGAGGTTCATTTGAGTTGATTTTGCTATGTTGGTAGGTCTGTGAATTCGGCATTGCCTAAAAAAGACACTATGGATGGATAAAGTTTTAGCCAGTATTTGAAAGCCTAGAGGGGAGAGCTGCAGACCATCCTTGGCAAAGCACCATGGTCTGTTAACCATGTCATCCCAAGCTGACAAATACTGGATCCCCTTAGAATGACCAGAAAGACAGCCAGTTGTTGAAGTCAATCACTTTTTGCTCATTTTGTGGCATCATCCTCTCTGCATGCTTACAGGCAACTCAGACAATAACTTGACAGGATATAAACCTTCAGGATTTCTGAACAACTGTTTATTTTTTATGAAGGATAAGAAAGGGGACAATCAGTTCCAAAAGAGATCATTTCTAAATGGTTGTTTCTCATTAGTTTTTTTTTTTTTTTGTACCACAACAAGACACCAGGCAAAGTCAGGGCCCTCTCTACCAGGACCTTGACTACTTCTGTGCCATTTCAGAAAGGGCTGGACTGTAGAAATATAGAAGAAAAACAGCTTGGTTATCTGTGCATAACTTTACCAAGCACAACAAACTAGATTTTTTCTCTAGGTTCAGAGTAGGCTTTGCTAGGCTGTTCTCCAAAAGCTCATAGACTCTGATCCTTCGCTCTCATCCCTTTGTTTTTAAACTCTGGTATTCATGACATATAGCTTAGGTTATGGCAACAGGCTCATACCAGCCTGAGACACATAGTCTGAAATCTCCATAATGTCTCTGTTCATTTAGTCCAGGGAGATACATCTCAGGTCATTTTTACCTGTATGAACTATGACGGAATCATACCAGTACCTATGGCATAATGACTTGAGTGCATGCATGATGTCAGAGATTCTGGCTCCAGATAAGCAGCTAACAGTTATCTTCGCCTTGTTCAGCCTGGTTAGAGGAGCATCAGTCTATCTTACAATGGAGTCCCGTATGATGAGTCCTGGGAAGTGTGTTTGCTTGCCTTAGGGGCTTTGTGTTTGGAGCTCCACTAAGAGTCACAGAATGTGTGATGCTTAATGTTATATTTTCTGAGTGCCTTTGGGCTTGCTGAGGCTTAGCTTTGACAATAGGTGGTCTAGGTGACCTTTGTTGTTTAGGAAGATTGCTTTTAAGTGCCTCAGCATACAGTAATCTATGTGTGTGCTGTGGGTGCTGAGTGCATGGTATTGACAACTTGATGCACACTTGAATGCAAGAGCTTAGCCTCTAGAGTAATTGTATAAGTGCATCTTTTGCATACTGTGTCTGTTTCTTTAAGGACTAAGTGGTTGTCAGTAAACATGAGACAATTTCCACATTGTCTCAAGATGCTCATATCCACCAAGGAGGCTATAGAGAAGTTAGGAAATTGCATATCCATACTCTCCTGTTCTTTGATTTGTAAGCTACAAGAGGGTGGTGTATTGGGGTTAGAAGGCTATTAATGCTGCTTTGCTGGTGCAGACTAATAAGGGTGCTTTACTGGAGCAGATTGTGCTAAAACAATACTGTTTATACAGTACTGAAATCTTCTAAATCTGTAGGTTTTGCCACTTGACTACCAGCTAGCTATTCTAAGCTTGTTGACACAAAAGGTATTTGCACGCTTTTGCTACTTTACAGGTTACTGTTTTGTGAGTCATTCTTTTTAGGTGTTTGCTACTGTACAGAGCACTGCTAACCCATGTGCAAAAGTTATAACAGCACAAAAAAAAAAACCCAGAAAACTAACTAATGAACCCTCTGTCCAATAAAATCACTAAACTATGAGTAATTTTGTGTATTTCCCAACTCATACAGACAAGACAAAAATCTCCGGCCAGAAGATGAATAAAGTCAGTGGCCTTTTTTTTTTTGCTGGGAATAGACAGCAAAATTCTAACAGGAACACTTTAAAAGTCACCACAGCAATGCAACCTGGCTTGGGAGAGTTTGTCTAGTAGCTCCATTCCTTAGAATGTTGGGGGATTTTCTTTGGTCTTCTTGGAACAGCACCACAATAATCAGGATTTTCTCATGTTGTCTGGAGAACAAGATGGACCATCTTATCATCTCAGGGGGACAACTCCGGAAGAATATTAGTCTGGAATGCCTTCTGCAGGGTCCTTTTCAGAGAGGTTAGGGATGTGCCAGCAATTTCCCTCCCTCTCTTCTTCATCATTTCTAGCACCTCCCCTAAACACAAGCTCATCAAGGGAGGTGGTAGGGTATTAACATACTCATCTCCATCAATATCTGATGAGGAGAGTCCTGATGAGGTCAACATGCTTCTCCTTGCACCTGACTAAAGGTGAGAGTTCTAAGGATGATGAAGAAATTTGCAAAGAATCAGACATACTGGAGCAATTCTGCAAAGACATTCCAACTGTTCTTTGCTGCAAGATGGGATTGGACTGCCAAAGTGCCAGGCAAGACGGTATCTTTTGTGGAGGTCGAAATCACAGATGACAAAGGTGACAATGCAATACAATACAGCTTCCATCCTCAGAAGCATCAAGAATGACGTCAATGATCAACATGAAACTCTAAGTGTAACCCAGATGACCCAAGTGCTAGAGGAGATGGGCTGGAGGTGAGTGTGCTGGGTTTTGTTTGCATTTATACTGACTGCCAGCAACCTACTGAAAACTTGATAGCTGATAAGCATAAACAACCTGGCATTGTGAGATGCTCATGACATCATACTCTCACTCTTCATAGGTTAGTACTAGGCTAACTACCAATGTGGGCCATTTTAAGCCTAACCAATTACTCCACATAGGAATCAAACCCTGCACCTTGTGTGTGTGAGGTAAACAGCTTAACAATTACACTAACCTTCCACTCATTGGTAAATATTAACTTAGCTGCTCTTGTGGGCCATTTTAAGTCTAGTCTATCTTCCAAAAGTGAGAATCAAACCGCATACCTTGTGTCTATAAGGCAAATGTCCTAATCATTATGCCAATCCCCAACCTCACACTACAATGTACAATACAATATAGGATGGTGCAGTGGTGCAGCTGTAGCGTTGTCGCCTCACAGCAACAGGTTGTCCGGTTCGATGCTGGGGTGCCTTCTGTGTGGAGTCTGCATGTCCTCCCTATGTTCTTGTGGGTTTTCTTCGGGTGCTCCGGTTTCCTCCCACATTACAAAGACATGTGCCTGGAGCATTTCTCCCTGGACCTCTGCTGAAAATTGGCTTCATTCCAAGTTGGACTTTCCTAGTTAATAAATGTCCACTTCATTGTATTTAAACCTCTGTCAGCTGAATCCACATTCTCTTGACTGGTACGCTAACTAGTTTTGCCAAAGTACAAGTTTTCAAGGGTTTCCCTTCCCCTTGAATATCTAAAATGCCATACTCTGGTTGCACACATAATACCTCCGTCCCAGGTTTCACTCTCACCTATAAAAACAATCTCCCCCTGGGAAAGGGAGGACCCACTTCTGCCCAGGCTTACCCTACCTAGGAGTTAGGGAAGGAAAGATGAAGAATGAATGGACTGAAGGGGCTGGGCAGGTGTTAATGGCAGGGAGTAGTGGCAAAAAAAAGAAAGATGTTCATCGTGGATTTATTGACACTGGCATCCTGACTGACATTGAATCTGGCAAACATGAAAGCTGCAGGCCTGTGATTGAGAAGTTAACTGACACTGTCACATTCACTGGTGTTGACACTGGCTTCAAGACGATGAATAACATCATGACTGGAACTGGAGCTTAAATGAAAGCCAGTGTGGAGAAACAGGAGAACCTGGCAGAGATACTTGTCAAATAAGAGATGCCTCTGTCCACCCTAGTAACAGAGGAGCTTAAAGCAAGACATACCTTCTTCTGGCCTTTAATAAATGCATCCATCTTCTTCATGTAGTCTAACTTGATGGCTGGGAACAAGTGGTTTTGGAAAGACCTGAATGGTCTAGCAGAGAAAAAGCCTAATAGGAGCCATAGTTTTGATAACCTCAACATAAGAAATATAATGCCTGTTCTCACCGATTTAACCAGATACATTTTTACATATATTTTAGAAACCCCAAAAGACAAATGAAAAATATAAAACTCTTCAGTCTGAGTTTTTTTTTAATCCAAATAGAAATTTTGACTTTGTTATCTGTATACCCCTCACTTTTATCCATCTTAAGCTTTTCTGTTTGTCTTTCTGTGTCTTTTTCTTCATCCTTGCCTTTGCCTTTATTGTTAGGCTTAAGAATAAACTAACTCCAGAGCCCAACAGAGCCAACCTTAGGACAGAGCTTAAGATCAAGGCCAGAGAAGAGGTATACTTCAGTCTCAACAGCAATAATGTATTTTACATTCCTAACAGTATTAAGGGTAAGGAATTCAGAAATCTCATGCTTTTTATCACATTTTTGTCATGTAAACAAAGAAAACACAAAGCGTGCTTGTCTTGGGGTGGGATACAATGCCCACTCTTGCATTTTATTAATACCCCACTGTCTATACTGTGAAATAAAGAAATGCAAACAGCCACTAACAACATTAGAACAACGGCACTGTGACAACCTTGGTACTTAGCTGCTATAAACAAAAAAGCAAAACAGCAGTACCACCAATAATCCACAATGGCATGACAGGACCCAGAAACCAGAGACATGGCAACGAAAGATATCAGGACTCTAAGACTGCACAGATTATTTTTCCTCGAACTAAGTAGACTACTGTGCAACATCAAAGAGCATTTAAGGAAGAGCTATAAATAAAACATGTCATGGGTGAGGCAAGAAAAATGCAGGACCTAAAGAAAGGCTGAGGAGTATAGTGAAAACTGTCTCCCCCTAAAAAAAATATATCAGAAAGGTCTGACCTGAAAGCCATTCAGAAGTTAAGACAGTAAAACTGAGCAGTTATAGACAAACCATGAATTTGGAATAAAGATTTTTTTTCTCTGAAAAACGTCATTTGAATCTAAAATAGTCTGATGTTATTTCTCTGCTGAGTGTCAAAGGTGCAGCAAAAGAGTTCCAGATAGTAAGCTTGTTGGAAGTGCATTCTGGGTAAAAAGGAAGGGGCTTGCAGTCTTAGAACATTCCAGATGCAAAGCTGGCTAAACGGTTGTAGCTTCACTCTTACTCTTTGACAAAGATGGATGTCCTTATCTCAGTCATAATGCCAATCATTCTGGTAGTTTGGAGACATGACTGACACCTGCACAGAATGATTAAGAGACGTTGCTGACGCAACGTTTGGCATCAAACAAAGGTTTGACTTGAGAGATACACTTTTATTGTGGAACACCAAGCATTTCACATAAGACCCTGTGGCTCTGAAGTCCTTCTGCAAGATGTAACAGTCAGCAGAAACTGTGTTTACCAGGAAAGGTGATTAACTTCATTATATCTTCAACTTCAAAGAAGGCAAAAGTCATTTTTCCAAACAATATTCAAATCCCATGGAGAAGGTCATCTAAAGAACAGAACTCTTTTAAAGAAAGCCATTTTAACTAGCTGTGCTATAGTCTGTGGAAAGGCTGATAGACACGCAAATAATGCTGATATGTACTTGGATGGATGAACAAGCCAAATTAGAACCAAAACACATGATTCAGATAGTTTAACAATCTTGGTATGGGACAATGAAATAGCCATAATTTGTGATACGGTCCAGGAAACAAATCTCTACCACTTCGGAAAGCAAAATTCTATTATGTATCTCAACTTTCTTTAAGATATTTAAAACTTGAGTATAAAATGTGCAGTTGTTAGAAATCAGAATTCAATTCCCCAGGCTGATATATTCATGCTTTTCAGACTGGGATGTAGTAACTTGACCTGATATCTTCTTAAGAATTTGAGATAATGACAATGTTAGAAGAGTGATCGGGCTCATTAGCAAAGAATACAAGTGTATCTTGGCACAGATTGAGCTATTAGGGTTAGGATTACACTTGCATTGTACTGTTTTTGTTTAAATAGTACTTTTTGTATCAAGGACAAGCAGTGACTGATATACATTAAAGTTTGAGACCATATGAAGGAGAAAGCATCTGTCTTCCAAACTTTGTTGTATGGAATAAGACATTAAATGATTTGATCCTTTTCTGGAGGGCATCAAATGTCTACAATATCATGAAAATGTATTGATCCAGTTTAATTTCCATTTATTGTCAGTGATAATTTCTGCTTGGGCATAGGCTAATTGATTTTGCAAGAATGGAATTTGTATTTCTGAAAGCTGCAGGGATGAACTGTAATGCTTCTTACTACATTTGAATGGGCTCTTTTAAAGTGATAGCATCCTTAATATTTTATTAGGAACTCTCAAAGAAGGACAGGGATACTGCCTTTTAGACATAGTAATACAGAATGATTTCATAATGACCGTCCTGCATGTCGCATTAAACTTGATTTCCACATTAGCACTGGATATATGACTTCTTCCTACAAAATGGACTGTACACAAACACACACACACACACACACACACACACACACACACACACACACACACACACACACACACACACACACACACACACACACATACATCAGTGTAGAAATAATTTCTATCTAACCATAAAAAAAGAAATATTTCATGAGTCTGAATTTGGCATGACCAAAACTCTACATACTGAGGAGAACAACGTGATACAGTCAAATCATCACTACAGTGTACTGAAATCACTGTAACTAGAGTAACAAGCTGAAGTGCCTTGTGTAGCTGTGTATCTCTTTGTATGTCTTTTAAAGATTTCTTAAGAAATCTGAAGCATGGGCTGGCATTTGGCCTTTTATAATAGAGGTATCATCTAGAACTTTATAAAGGCATTTCATGATCATAGTCTGGCATGTTACGGAATGGCCATGGTGGTGCAGCGGTTAGCGTTGTTGCCTCACAGCAAGAGGCTCTCCGGTTCGATCTTCAGCTGGAGTGTCTTCTGTGCGGAGTCTGCATGTCCTCCCTGTGGTCATGTGGGTTTCCTCCTACATCCCCGAAGACATGCTGCAAGTGGATTAGACATGCTAAAAATTGGCCCTAGGCATGAGTGTGTGCCTTCTGTGGAAGGTTGGGTGCCGGGCTGGCAACTCGACACTGTAAAAGCTCCACTGCCAATCATGAGCAGACAAGGTGATCCACTGTGGCAACCCCTAACCAGGAAAAGCCAAAAGAGAGAGAGAGAGTCTGGCATGTTATACAATTCCTGGTTTCCACTCAGAAGTTGTGTAATGCTTCTCAGAGTGGAAAATGCAGTACATGCACAGAATATATATTTATTTATTAGTTATTATTTATTTATTTTACATTTGTTGACCTGGATACATGTCCATTTTCAGCAGAGGCTGGGAGAGAAAAGCTCCAAACTTACAAACAGATAAAGACAAGCAAGTTACAGTATATGCACAAACATGTTGTATTAGCATACAAGTTACAGTTTCACATTTCAAGCCTATGACGAATACAGTTTATATTCAGAAATATATACAAATATGTTACAGTTGCTCTTTTCAAACCTTTTAGTGAGTGACTCAGCAGTCATTACATCAGATGTAATACATATATACACACACATATATATATATGTGTGTGTGTGTGTGTCTATATATATATATATATATATATATATATATATATATATATATATATATATATATATATATATATATATATATATATATATATATGGGTCTGCTTCAGTAGACCGAAATGCCACATTACAGACACTTAAAAGACTGAGACCATATGCCTGAAAAGTCAAAAACCTGAATCTGCAAAAGCCTGACTATCATTTACCAGACAGTTTTACACAACAACTTTAAGAAATGCACACCTTAAAACACCCCCCGGAAAACAGTACTTCAAAACAATATTTCAAAATGTTTACATGTCACAAAATACAATTCAGCTAACAGCTACCAAGCATCTCCACCAATCAAACAACTCACTCATACATTTATCAAAATGTTAATAATCTACAATAAAACACAACATACATAAACAAATAACAACAGCAGAAATTATAACCAATAAATTAACCCGTCCGCTAATAACAACGCAAAACCCAAACAAAACCCACTAAATATTCAAATTGGTAACTATAACACTGACATGAGTATTCAATAGGAAACATTACAAGCAATGAAAATGACTAAGACCCACACAAAACATTTATGCAGGGAGGCTATGACCCCCTGCACCCACCCTTGGGGGCTGCATCTCCCAACCCCCTGCAAATTAAATATACCAACTCTGGGACCACACTGTAGTTTGAAAATGGGCAGATCTCCCATTCTGTTCACCTCAGACTGTTGGCATTCCAAGCGTTCAGTGTTCTGAACGTTGGTAATTTGAAGTTTCACTCATGTGAAACTTCAATTATTTTGGTCTCGGTCTTTTAAATATCGGTAATGTGGCATTTCGGTCTACTGAAGTAAATCTATACATACATATATATTATAGATATATATATATATATATATATATATATATATATATTATAGATATATATATATTTCATCAGGAAAAAGCAACATTTTTGTTAATGCAAACCTAGCATGATCAAAACTTCATATGCCGAGGAAGAACAATGTGTTCTGGTCAGATTAGGTGCATTTTGTACCCGACTATCCTAATATAATTCTAAAAAAGTCTTCTTTAAAATTCTTAAATGAGTGCAGACATAATTTTCTATATTTATATATGTAAAATGTGACTTTCACAGACATTTCAACATGCTGGCTTTATATGACGCATTGCACTCATTTTCCATTAAGAGTGGGTATATTTCCTCTATACAGGGAGAGACATGCAGTTCATAAATTTACTTTTACTGTGTGGTCAGTATATCAGATGTAAAATGATATATATTTCTCCTTTATAGTGAAGTTTTCTGTCATAGGATTTTATGACTTCTGCCAGAGATGTACATTACATAAAGCTAAAGGTATGTTTGTGAGACTGTGTCTGAATCACTAGCAAAAGGCATTCTGTAACTGAGTCAGTATATAGGTTCATGGATTTTCCTAGGTTATTGATCTGTAAAGTTCATAAAAAGCCCAGCTTTACATTCCCATGGCAGTTTTGAGCCCTTATATTTTGCATACAAATAACGCATAGGTGGGCAGAACAAGGATATTTTTGGGACATTTACTTTTGGCCCATTAACATGAGGGATGTGAATGACGAACGACACACTTGCATTTTCCCATCCATGTGATCAAATGGCATTTTAACAGATTAAAGAAGTACTTCACTGTATGTGGAGTGGAAGATGGATCCAAAAAAGAATTATTCTCTGTGATACATACCTGTCCCACCAACACGCTACACTTATGTTGCAAAAGAGATTGAGATCCCTTAAGTGGGTGTTCATGCTCCCATATTATTCTGAGTGATTTGCTAGACTATTACAAATAGTTTTACAGATACAGTCCTATATTGCTAGGTACTACCAATATTTTTAAATATTTCTAGAGAATCTGAGATTTTTTTGGTACTTGTGTATTATCGCAACCAGATTGCTGACGTCCCGTAATTTGTAAGGTTTTCGCGAAACTATCTAACTTTACCTGAAAAGGGTAGTGTTAACGCTTGATTAGTATTCTGTCACATTGCTTGCGACATTGGAAGAGGAGTAATGGCAAAATTCCTCTTTGTGGCTACCGTCCGTCCCCAACCTAAGTTAATGGAAAATGCAATAAAGATACCTGGCCCTTCTTACTCCTGTGTAGAAAGACCTGTTTATTTCTTACATGCTTCTAAATGTTTACTCTACAGCTTGGAACGTAAACTTTCTACAACAAAAGAAGCATGCCAAAAAGTGAATAAATAAAAGTTATAATACACCCGATAACTGTTATTTACTTCATGTATACTGTAAGCAATGCAGAGTACATTCAGCGAATAGAAGTCCAAGGAGAAATGTCGTATGGCAAAACAATTGTGAAAAACTGAATGCCACTGTGTGTAGTAATAAGAAGCCAGAGTATGTGCATTACACATAGCTTACTAGGAAGACTGTAACAAAAAAAAGTCGGCAAACCAACAGTTTGTAATGCGCAAGTAGCAATGTATGACTTTGAATTCTATACATCTTACAGAGTCCAGTGAAAGGCTTTCATAGCCTTGCCATTGCAATGCTAAAATACTGTGAGGTGTATAGCACACGATCAAAGCAACACTCACAGTTACGAGTAAACATCACATGAAGTTGCCATACATTAACAAATGCTTAATGAAGCTGGATGGGAGGGTGGCCTAATGGTTAAGGTGTTTGCCTTGCAAACACAAGGTGGAGGGTTTGAGTCTCACAAGGGGTAATTGGATAGGCTTGCAAGGGCATTTAGTTTAGTACTAACCTATGAACCTATAAGATTGGGAACAGGCTGAGACAGCACTGCAGTGTATTTCATGTTACACTGATTTATGTCCGGAAAGTACATCCCCAGTAAAAACAGCATTTGTCTGTTATTCCTCTTCCTGACTTATACACAATGTGACAGACTAATAATTACTAGTTTACACAACCCTTTTAACGTTAAAATCAATACTTTCATCCACACATGACTAGTTTTGCCAGGTTGGAAATCAGGCTGTGCGTGTATGTAAGTACCTTTTTTTTTTTTGCTATACTGTAAACAAATGCATTTGAATTTTTCAGGCTAAAAAATCTGTATATGTCTGAATTATAATATCATATCATTATGTGCTCTTATGAAATAAGAAAGTACAGTTGAAGAAGTTCCACTTACCTGCAACAGCTGATGTTCTTAGAACACACTGCCTTACTGGCATATGGGTAGTAGTGCCCTTCTACCCTCCCTCTGGCAATATGTCAAAGCTTCTTGTTCCTCCCCCCTGCTGTGAAGGACCAATCAGCTTCCAGAGAAGAACAATCCATTACAGTCAAAGACAACAGCCCTCAGTTTATTACTAGGGCCCAAAAGGAAGAGCAGATGAAAAAACACAAGATTTACTAACACCTACTGTTCCAAACCAAAGCCAACCCACATACACAACAGCTTCTACACAAAAAAGCAGCATCAACAACCAACCATAAACTCTGAACTTCCAACTAAACTGAGGTGGTGGGAGGGTTGCCAGCAAGGAAGTGTGTTCTATGAACATCTACTGTTACAAGTAAGTGGAACTTACTCAACTGTACTATGATCATCAAACACACTACCTTACTGGCATATGGGTAGATTCACAAAGCTTACCAAACTCAAGGTCCAGGAGACCCTGGATAATGGTTCCCAGTGAAGTCTTCTCTGGATCGAGAAAAGCCACCCAGGTTGTAGTGATTTCTACAAGTATGGACCAAGAACCATGTTGCTACCTCTAGAATACCTTTAGAGTCCGCCTCTTTCCAAAATGTTAGTAAAGACGAAAAGGTCCTAGTGGACTGTGTCTTTACCTTTTCTGGATTTGCCTTGCTATGGTGGGTGTAACAAAAAATAATATCAGAGGACAACCAATGTGCAATAATTTGCTTAGAGACAGGATGGCCTTTCAATGCAACAAAGAAGGAAGTAAAAAGCTTTTTGTCCTTTCTAAAGGGCTTTGTCCTGTTAAGTTAGGATCTGAGCTGCCAAAGCATATCCAAGGTATAAAGTATTATAAATCATTAAATCTAGGGTTTTGACAGAACCCAGGGAAAAATATACTGGTTAAGATTGAATTCTTAAACCAATCACAGTTTTAAAGAAGGATTAGTGTGTGTCACAACCCTATACATGTGGAAATCAGGAAAGGTTGTCCCACCATGATAGCTGCAGATCAGAAACTAGCCTTGCAGATGTCAGATCACTAAACAAAACAGTTTTCCGGGTTAAGAAATTAAGATCAGCATGAGCTACTGCTTTAAACAGTGGTAAGGTCATTTACCACAAAAGAAACATTTGCTTGTAAGGGGTTCTCAATTTTCTCTTCATAAACTGGTTTACCAAAACAGAAGAAGAAGAAGCAAGGGGACCCAAAGGCAGGCATATACAGATTGTCACTAAATGCACCTTAACAGACAGCTAGACTAAACCATCCTGAGGAAACTCACACCAACATTTCAAGACCAAAGGGAAATTAAACACAATGGATCCACTGTTTCCATTTAGGCACTACCAAGAAAACCTCATCCATTATAGATTTTCTAGTAGCAGGATTTCTGGTGTTCTTTAACACCTGTTACATGTCCTCAAAAAGAAAAATGCAAGGGAATAAACAGAATTAAGACTGAATTATCCAGGCTGTCAACTGAAGTTTCTCCAAATCAGGGTGCATCACTCACCTCTGAGACTGTGTCAGCAAATCCAGATTGTAAGGAAGTCTGTGGTAATTCCCTATGGCTAATAGCATTAAAGGGAAAACCAAGACTGCCTAGGCCAAAAGGGAGTGAACACAATGAACTTTTGCATTTCTTACTTAACTCCAGAACTACCACGAAAATCAGTGGAAAGTGTGGAATGCATAGAGGAACACTCTTGTCAAGGGAAATGAGAATATGTCTGCCTTTCAAGGATATCTGGAACCGAACATTAAAAGCTGTCTGTTTTGAACTGAGATGAACAGATCTTTTTGAGATGTTCCTCTCATCTGGACTACATCCTGGCACACCACTACCATGGCTTTTCAATCGTATAGGTTTGCCAAGGATCTACAAAGTCTGTCTACCAGAATGGACTGCTCTGACAGGAAGGAAGTTGTCTGAAGAGTCTGAGAATATGAAGAGGACAGCTCCCCAGAAAACGTGTGCCAGCCAGCACAAAGGATAAGACCTCGTACTTTTAAGAATGTCAAGGTTAATGTCATTCTAGCTTGCCAATATACCAAAACATTTGTTTCCATAGTAAGTGTCCAAGCTGTTCTTAAAAATATTTATGCATCGGCTACTCTGTCAGCGACCCAGTTAGTACACTTCCCATTCCTACAGAATCTTCTACATAGGTTTTCTGATGATTCTCTAGTACTTTTTGATAACCCCAACATTCCCAGAGATAGTTGTCTCTAAATGCCTTATGTACTTGAATAAGATCTCCTCATATATCTGTAAGAAACACTGTACAAGTTCAGATATTTTAGTCTTTCATAATAACTTAAATTTTCACATCCATGGATGCCCTTGTTATATTTCTGCTGTATTCCTTCCAGTTTACTCATGCTTGTTTTCTTATAGGGTTTCCATATTGTTATTCCATACTCAGTTTTGGGTCTAATGTAATTAATAAACAATGGCTTCATCATTTTTGATTTCCTAGACTTTATATATCTTTTTATACAACCTATAGTTCTATAACTATCACTAACTAATTGGTTGATATGATTAACAAAACTCATAGCTGAATCTATCCATATACCCAGGTCCTTAAATGAGTCTACAATTTCAATCACTGTGTGCTGTATTAAATATTACGTCTATATCATAACATCGACAGCTTAGGATGTTGAATCCTAAAACATCGACACCTAAGCGTTGAAAGCTTACAATAGCGAACGGCCACATAAACATATTCTTTCCTTGGGAAAGAATTCATGTGGCTGTTATTGGAGATTTGCCCTTTCCCCAATGTAGAGCGATCTCGGAGTTGGTATATTTATTTAGGGGTTAATGGGGGGCACAGCCCCCCACTATGTTTGGGTGTGTTTGTTTATTTTGTTTATGGATGGCCATGCGAATTCTTTCCCGAGGAAAGAATTCAGTTATGTGGCCGTTCGCTATTGTAAGCTTTCGACGCTTAGGTGTCGATGTTTTAGGATTCGACAATCTAAGTTATCGATGTTATGATATATATGCTAAATATTTACCTTTCAATTTATTTCTCCCAAATCTCATATGCTTAGTTTTTGATGTATTTATCAGCATATTATTCTCCTGTGCCCAAATGGTCAATTTAGTCAAGTTATTTTGCAGTCATGCCTTATCTGTAAAACATGTAATTAGATTACCCAATTTCAGGTCGTCTGGATATAGACTGTAGAACACCTCAGATGACAAAGTTAGGTCTGAAAGATACAATCTAAACAAGTAAGGGCCTAGGACAGAGCCCTGTGGGACACCCTGACTGTAACCAAGGATTTCATCTGTCCAGTTGCTGTATGGTACTTGCCATGTCATGTCATACTCATACAGATAAACACACTAAAAAGCAATCAATATTAGACTGGATTTTAACCAATAAGCCTAATCTTGCTTATCAAGCAGGCTGCCATCCAGACTCACTTAGTGATCACTCACCCACCTTTCTTTTCAGGAAACATGTACACGAACCTAATAATATATTTAACTATTTTTGCTGCAAAAAACATTTCTCTCCTTCTTTATTTAACTGTTTGCTACAACAGTGTGACTGGTCACCTTTAAAAAATCTCCAGTTAGGTCTTGCCGTGTAATATTTTAATAAAACATTTCTTGACATTTTGAATAATGTTGCTTCTATTAGAAAGATGTGTGCCAAAACAAAACAACTACCTTTGCTAACTAAAGCCATTAAACTACTTCTTAAAGAAAGGGATAGGGCCTGGTTACACTACCATAGTACCAAAAACAAAGATTCTTACATTGTACATAAGCAACTAAGAAATCAGGCCAAGAAACAAATAAATCAGGATAAAAAACTATACTTTCAAACATGCCAACAAAAATATCAGAATAACCACCAAAAATCCTGGAATTGTATAAATGATCTATTAAACCCAGGAAAATCCTCAACTCCTGCACTAGTAACTAACAATACCACTGACTGCATAGCAACTCAGTTTAATACTCACCTCATTAATTCAATAGCCTCTGCCATTAGTAATAACTCCAACTCAACCTTAACATTACCCACCGCCTCAACTTCTATTCCCAACTCATTCTACATTAAACCCATTCCAACCAGTTATATAAAAAAGCTTCTTAACAAACTAAAACCCAGTTCTCTCATTGTCGATAAGCTCCCAAATGAATTTCTAAAACTGGCTGCTGGCTCTATCTCTTATCCTATATGTATTTTAATCAGCTGCTCTATTACAGAACAGTATGTCCCTCTACTTTGGAAAATATCTCACTTTATTCCCCTACACAAAGGTGGTCCCTCTACTAACTTCTCTAAGTATTGCCCCATTGCCATTCTCTCCCCATTAGCCAAGATCATAGAAAAAATATGTAGCTCCCACTGTATTTCATTGTAGAAGCAATATACTGTAGTTTTTCATTACACCACAAGGTGGAGATCTTTTCCGGAATATAAAAGACAATTTCAAAGGTGAGAGGACTGGAACACTAGCTGAAGGAGGGAAGACTGAAACAGAGAGCTGAAGGGAAAAAGGGACCTGCACCATGACTGGACTTTCTTTTCTAGTACTTTGGGGACAGGGAACTGACATAGCAGATTCTGCCTGTCTTTTGCTGAAATCCTGGATGATGGTATTTTGTGAAATCAGGAGAGAAGTCTGAAACCAGTAGTTCCACACCTACACATGATTCAGCAAGAAAGGAGTTCCTTTGGGCCTAGCACAGAGAAGCCATAGATGATTACCAAAGTTCTGGCAGGTGATTTTGCTTCTTTTCTAATCAGATGAACCTCGGTGCCTGGTCATTAGGCTATTCTGGATGGAGTGGTGAGAGGCTTTGGCCGTAATTTTATATTTTTTATAAGATTGTGGATCCCCCCCCCAAAATGCTTTGTGGATTACAAATAACTGGGATCCATATGAGCTCCAATTTGGGCCCTATCATGCCGGCAGCAAGACTGTAAGTAGTCACTGGCCAGTGAACAGGGTATAACAGAGTGTTTCGTAATTGGTCTGTTTAGAATTGATCAAGGGGGTTGAGGGTGTTAGTTCTGCTCAATGACACTGCATTTTGTCATATTTGTATTGTTGCATTATAAATCTTCATTGTTCAGTGACATTGCATTTTGCTCGTGTTAGTACTGCTATCTTCAAGAATTTTGCTGCTCAATAACATTGCATTTTCTCATATCTGTATTGCTGTATTATAACTCTTTTATTGCCTAATGACATTGCATTTTTCTCACTTGTTTGTATTGCTGCAGTATAAAGCTCTACTCTTCATTGATATTGCCTTCTTTGTGCATGTTTGAATGTAAAGACCATTTTCTTTTGAGTTCTGGGTAGGAGGGTGGATGTATGGTTTCATTGCATGGATATCTCTCCTTACCTTATTGCTAACTGGTGCACTGTTGAAATAATTTGTTTGTGGATGTGCTATTGCCTTTTAAACTAGATGTGTGACCTAGAAAAAAAAATCTCTCATTCTTGCCACTTTGATGTGTTGGGCCTAATAGGGGTGTCACCAGAGTCAGGTAGGAAGGAACCCATATCTACTTCAGCTACACCTGCAGGTGCGCTACATTTGGGGGCTCATCCGGGATTGCCTGTACTGCCTTGGACTGCACCCTATTCCCCTGTATGTGTGGAGAGCAAATCCAGTAGAAACATGAACCCAGAAGTAGCCACTAAGTGGTGCAAACAGCACAATGCTCACTCAGAGATCTGCTTAGTTCTGGTGTTGCCAGGGGTCACATGGACTGATATGCAAATATATCAAGTCACATGATCCTTACCAGTTGTAGGGCATGGATTTTTATTAGAAAGCACTATGGACCATACTGAGCAAAGCACATTGGCCTTATTAGAATGGAAAAGTCCTTTAGTGTATGAGCACATGCCTTCGAGTGTACAAATTTTAGGAGAGAGTGCAGTCCTTGTGGTAATCCCTGAAAAGTGCACTACCTCAGCAACAGAGAAAATACCTGTGGAAGCTATCCACATAGGTCAGAACCTTACACCAGAAGCTGCAGCTTCACTGCTCGTAAATACTATAGGGCCTGAAGTTTTGAATGCTTTGGGGAGTATTGTAGAAAAATGCTTAAAGCATACACAGCCATTCACTGGGGTTGGCTACCGCAAATTGCGCTTCTTTTCTGGCAAACAATCCACACCTCAGTGAGAGGAAGATTTTGAATCCTGGATGGATCAGGCTTCAAAAGCTCTAGAGGAGTGGGATATCCCAGAATCTCAGAAGAAGCAGTGGATGGCTAAAAGTCTAAAGGGATTAGCTGCAGATACCATTACGCAACCTAAGGATGGGTAAGCAAGATTGCATGGCCAAGGACTATTTAGGAGTACTGCAGAATGTGTTTGGAAGGACCAAGAGGGCTGGTGACCTACTGTATCAGTTTGAACACACATACCAAGAAGTTGGTGAGAAACTATCTGATTACATTAAGTGATTAGATAAAATGCTCCACCAGATCATCCTAAAGAAAGGGGTGGATCTAAAAGTAGCTAACCAAGTATGGATCAGACAAATTTTACAGGGAGCACAAGCAATGGACCCCATTGTGTGGAAAATGAGGATGAGAAATAGAGAAGAGACTCTAACTTATTCTCAGTTGGTTAAAGAGGTAAGGGAAGAGGAAGCCCTGCTGGAAGCCAAATCTCAGTGTTCAACAGCAACTAAAACAGTGAGTGAACACCAGCAGGAGCCTACAGCTGTGCTCACTACTCAAACAGGAGTCATGACCCAGAGTGTCCGCAATGTAGAGGTGTCACAGTTGCAGATACAGGTGTCTTCCCTAACCAACGCCATAGCTCAAGTCACCAAAACAGTTGCAGAATTGCAGAAAGCCATGGTAACTTTAGCTGAAGGGAGAAATACATCAGCTAGAACCTCCTTGAAAGGTCTCAGGGAAGAACCAAATCAGCCAATGTTCACAGTTCCTACTGGATTTTGTTTTCACTTTGGGAATGCAGGGCATATAAAGCAACAGTGTCCTAATGTAGAGAACTTGAAAAAAGTGAACAAACTCTTATTGGCTAGTGCAATGCAGGGAAACTTCAAAGGGCCTCAGTGAAGGAACCAGCTGAGTGCCCAGTTACAAAGAGCTCCATAAAATCTCAGCATCTGAGACCACAAAGCATTACTAAGCAAGAGTCTTATCCGTTAAAAAGGTGAGGTCAACCGGTGGTACCTCAACCACATGCTGAATGCCATACAGCTGAACAGCACCGGAAACAGAAACTACCCGATGGCCTACTGGGACCGTCCCCTGTCATGTCAGTAAAAATAGAAGGAGTGTATAGTAAAGCACTGTTGGATACTGGTGCACAAATCACCATTCTGTACAGAGACTTCTACCAAAAATACTTAAAGTATTTGCCACTTGAAAAGTTAGAAGATTTGGAGATGTGGGGGCTAAATGACACAAAGTTCCCTTATGATGGTTATGTCTCACTCAAGTTAGAATTTTCCACTTCAGTTGTTGGGTCAACAGAAGTTTTTGAAACACTTGCTGTTGTGTGCCCCAGGCCAAAAGGAAAGGATTCAGCATCCATTTTAGTGGGGACAAATACTGACCTCGTCAGAAGAATGCTAATGCCTCAGTTGACCCAGTAACACCAAACACTACATCTTCTCCTGAGATCAGTTTTCTGTGCCCTTCAAAGGGAGAAGGATGTAAGAAAGATGAAACTGGTCATGTGTGGACCCTGTCTGGGAAAGAGCATATAATTCATCCTGGTCTGGTCACCTGCTTGACAGCCAAAGTGAGGATGTGTGGGCAAACAGTTTCCTCTCATCTCATGATGGAACTGGATCCAGAAAGTGACTTTCCCCCGGGGCTGGAGCTAGTCCCAGAAGTTAGGCCTGCGGACAAGTTAAAGCATCCTTATGACACTTTGCCTGTGGGGTCAAAGAATAAAGGAAGTACTCCCATTGCCCTGCATTCACAAGTGCATTTGGGAAATGTTTATGTTGCCACTCCCCTACCTGCTTTGGTGTTGACAAGGAATAAGAGCAGGGCCAATGAGCTGAAGCTGAAATATATTGAGATAGGAGGTGGTCTCTTGCCCCCTGAGTGGCTACCCAGAGGTAAAGAGCTACTAATGAAAAAGAAAAATTGTTTTTCTACTAGTGAACTAGATGTGGGCTGTGCAAAAAGTGCAGAACACCGAATAAGAGTAAAAGAGGACCGGCCTTTCAGGGAACGTTCCAGAAGAGTAGCTCCAGGAGACCTGGAGGACTTAAGAAAACATTTGGAAGAACTAAAAGCTGCAGGGATAATTCGAGAGTCTAGAAGTCCATATGCCTCTCCCATTGTCGTTGTCAGGAAAATAAAATGGGTCAATTCACATGTGTGTTGACTATTATACTCTGAATCAGCGAACCATTCCAGATGAGTACACAACTCTCCAGATTGAAGATGGTCTAAGTTGCCTGGTGGGAAGTAAGTGGTTCAGTGTGCTAGACTTAAGGAGTGGATACTATCAAATCCCTATGCACCCAGAAGATAAAGAGAAGACTGCCTTCATCACTCCTTTGGAATTTTTTGAGTTTGATCGCCAACCTCAAGGTTTATCAAATGCACTGGCAAGAATCATGGAAAGAACAGTTGGAGACATGCATCTCCTGAAAGTCTTAGTCTACCTGGATGACATCAGTATCTTTGGGAGGACCCTAGAGGAGCACGAAGAAAGACTGATAAAGGTATTGGACAGGATTGAGAAGGAAAGCCTGAAGTTGTCATTGGACAAATGCAAGTTCTTCCAACCTTCAGTGACCTATGTGGGACATGTAGTGTCTACAAATGGAATATCCACAGATCCCAGCAAAGTTGAAGCGGTGACATCTTGGCCCAGACCCAAAACTATCTCAGAGCTGCGATCTTTCCTGGGGTTCTGCAGTTACTATAGAAGGTTTGTGGAAGGATTTTCAAAGATAGCAGGACTCCTCAACCATTTGCTCCAAAATGATAAGAAAGCAGATGACCGATGAAGATATCCTTGTGAAAAAACCAAAGGGATTGAGAGGTTCTAAAGAACTCATCAAGAGTTGTTGGGCTCCTGAGTGCGAAGAGTCATTTGAACAGCTTAAGTATTGCCTCACACATGCCCCTGTGCTGGCATATGCTGACTCAACAAAGCCACCTTGGTGTGTTGGGCCTAATAGGGGTGTCACCAGAGTCAGGTAGGAAGGAACCCATATCTACTTCAGCTACACCTGCGGGTGCACTACAAATATATTCATCAACAACTCCTTGACTACTGCCTTAAGAACAACCTTTTATCCAACTTGCAACATAGTTTCTGTCCTAAACACAGTACTAATTCTGCTCTACTTAGTTTTACTAATACCGTAAACCTTCTTAAAAATAAAGGTCTACTAGTCTCCTTTATGTTTCTTGATATGTCTAAGGCTTTTGATACTGTTTCTCGCCAAGTTCTTCTAAGCACACTTTTTGATTATTACCTGAACCTAGCATCCCTTAACTGGTTTCATAGCTACCTTTCCAACTGGCAACAGTCTACCAAATGGGAAAATAAATTATCCCCCTGCTACCAGTCTCTATTGGTGTACCCCAAGGATCCATACTTGCACCCCTACTATTTATTTTAATCACCAATAACCTCTCCTCCTCCATTCAAACTGCCTTCATTGTTCAATATGCTGATGATACCTCTCTTATTTGCTCTATCCCTACATTTCAGGAGCTCCAGGATAGAGCACAAAAATCTCTTCAAGATATTGAAAGCTATCTCTCTAACCACCAGCTTATATTTAACCCTAACAAGACTAAGCTAATGGTTTTTGGTTCCAATAAAACTATAAATATTACACCCTCTATTTCCATCTTCTCTTCTAATGGAACAAAAATTGAACCAGTTAGTCAAACTAAATTACTTGGTTTTACAATTGACGATTGTCTAAAATTTGATAAACACATATCCCTGACAATCAAAAAAGTTCACTGTAAACTTGGCTCTCTGTACAGGGCTAAATCTTTTCTAACCAATAACGTCAGACTTACTACTGCTAGAACCCACCTATTATCCACCCTCCTGTACTGCTCTCAAATCTTTACTAACTTGCGTAAAACCGACTTAAACAACCTTGAAAGTTGCTATAACAAAATAGCTAAATTTGCTATTAATTTACCCCATAAGTCTCACCACTGTCATGCCCTTCATCAACTTAAATGGATTGAACTGCTTAGTCTACTATCTTTCAATCAACTTACCACTGTTCATAACATAATCTATAAACCTAACAACTGTCCTGCTCTTATTGATTTAGTCCAACAAAACTCTAATAATAGACCCCTTAGATCATCTGACAAATTAATGCTTAAAGTAACCAAATCTAATAACTTCTATGGAGACTCCCTCTATTCATTTAAAATAGCTAAAACATGGAACTCTCTTCCCCAACACATTCTAAAAAACCCAGATATTCATAAGTTTAAACTACTATTAAAAGAACATTTTACTAAACACTGCCTATGCTCGTGTGTTGTCCTAGGTTAATTCTTAATATTTACTGTTACTTACCCTATGTTTCATAAGACATATTCTTTCACCTTATATTGCCTGTTCTTGGTAATTACTTTTCTTTTTACTATCCTTGTACACTACACTTATTTTTATTCTCATTTCTTGTACTTGTAATTATTATATTTTGTTTCTTATCTCAAAATATATAAATATATATATATATATGGATCTGCTATATTTGGTCGAATTTCATTTGGTCGAAAATGGTATTTAGCCCCTGCCCCACTGCAGTGCGACCCTGGAGTGAGAATATTAAGTTGGGGGGATGTGGGGGCATAGCCCCCCACATTGCTGGGTTTGGGGGGCATAGCGCCCCACATAATTGCAATTTATGCACTATTATATAGATGTGTATCCCTTGCAAATACAATAAAACATATACCATCAGTAAAAACTGGTTGCAAAATGTGGGGGGGCTATGCCCCCCACGCCCCCCCCTAACTTTATATTCTCACTCCAGGGTCGCACTGCAGTGGGGCAGGGGCTAAATACCATTTTCGACCAAATGTAATTTGATCAAATGTGCTTTCAGTCAACTGAGGATTCAGTGAAGTAGGCTGCCTGAAATCATTTTCGACCAAATGAAATTCGACTAAAAGCAGTAGACCCATATATATATATATATATATATATATATATATATATATATATATATATATAAAATGTTAATTTATGTATTATTTGAATCTTTTTTGCATTTAATTTATCTAATAACTAGACTGCGGTGGTGGTGCTGCGGTAGCGTTGTCGCCTCACAGTAAGACGTTGTCCTGTTCGATTCTCAGCTAGAGCGTCTTCTGTGTGGAGACATGCGTGAATGGGCGTACCTTCGTTGAAGGTTGTGCATCAGAGCTGGCAACTTGGCATCTAAAAATCTACTGCCAATCGTTAGCGGACCGGAGTTCCTCTGTGGCAACCCCTAACTGGGAAAAGCCGAAAGACACAACAACAACAACAATTTATCTAATAACTATTGTATTTTGCTCTGTTGCAATCATTTTATAATGTTTTCTACATATGCATTTTTGTTTGGAGATTTTTTCTCCCCAGGTCTCTGCTGAAAATGGGCTTTTTGGCCCAGTCGGACATTTACCCGGATAACAAAATAAAATAAATAAATAAATGTCCTATTTTTAAGCCATGCAGCTATCCATCTTATAAAGAGTACATCAATACCTAGTTGTACTAATTTATTGATCAGTGTTTTGTGTATGACCCCGTCAAATGCTGAAGTTAAATCTATATAAATCACATCACAGCACAATTTTTCAATCATAGCTGTTATTATATTGTTATAGAACATCATGTTATAGGGGGTAATAGATCTATTTTCAGCATATGCATGCTGATATATGGTTTCAATTCCCAAACTATCCAGTTCTGACAATAACTTATCCAATATTACCTTCTCCATTATTTTTCCACAACATGAAAGTAGACTTAAGAGTCTATATGATTCTGGGTTGGTCCTACTCCCCTTTCCCTTAAAGACATGTTTTGCATGTCACCAATCTTGAGGAATCTCCCCATATTTATATTGGTTTACTATTAAAATTTCGAACGGCACTCCGTCGACTGTGCTATAGTCGGCAACGGAAGTTCGAAAACGTCGAATGTCGAAGTAAAAAAATCAATCTAGGAACAGTTTTAACATGGGTCGAGGTAGGTGTTCAGTATTATTCTGAACTACAAACATCTCCCCTACCTCGACCCATGTTAAAACCCATTCCTAGACTGTTTTTTTGACTTCGCAATTATCATTTTCGAACTTCCGTGTTTGACTATAGTACAGTCGAGGGAGTGCTGTTCGAAATTTTAATAGTAAACCTTTATATTACCTAGTAAATAATAGATGTAATGGTACTGTACTGTACATTCTTGCTGAAGTGTTCTCAAGTCATTGTTACTGTTACTCCTCCCTGTGCTGTGTTTAGATCCAGTTTGCACAGTTCTTTTTCAATATAATCTAATGTGATTCCAGTATCTAGGGTTACCTGGATGTCACTAGGACAACTTATCACCCCTTTTGTGGAGCCAAACTGTTTTGTATAAGATTTTGTAAATATATCTATAATCTGTTGTGCCTGAGAATAAATGTTAGAATCTGCACACAGTTTATCAATTTGTGTGTCTTTACTCCTTCCACATCTTATGTATCTATAAAATGGTTTCCTATTATGCTCAATATCTTTATATAAATTTTCTTCAAAATTTTTCTTGATCTTGTCCCACACTATGCTTAACCTGTTTGTCTAGCTTATTTCAGGTTTCAAAGTTGTAGCTTGACCTCTCTTCCATTTCTTATATTTTTTGTCTCCCAACTTAATCAGATATCTTGTTCTTATGGAAATATATCCCCGTGATGCTGTATGCCCAGATCCTGATGTTAAACATTTTTTTTTAATTTTTTTGCACTCAAACAATTTCTCTTTCAAAAGTTTCCACATTCCATTTGCAGTTTTTCCAGTGAACACATCACTCCAGTTAGGTTTACATAGTAACTGTTTTGCTTCCATATAATCTGTAATTAACCTTCTGGGCATTGGTTTAGATTTCAGTTTGGCAGAATTATCTAGCAACAAACTAACCTTTATAACCCCATGATTACTGCTGAGCACATGACGGAGGTAAAGTCTGAATCCACCATAGAAAGACCCAGAGTCTGAAGGTGGTAAAAGATTTTCAGGTTGTGAACTGCCACTAGTCACTTCAGATATAGATATGCTTCTGTGCAGCCTTGGGATCCAAGTGGCTAGCACTTGTCTCTCCATCAGTACCACTCCCCAGATGAAGTGAGACAAATCTATCAGTATAAATTGCACTGGCCACAGAGGGGAGACAGGAAATCTTAAAAAATGCTTAACTGTTTTATCTAGCATTAAAACACTCATCTGAAAAAAAGATAACACCTGTCACTGGGATTGCAGGGAAAGAAGGTGCTGGGTCTGACATTTTGGACATACCAAAGAATTTTCCACATGAAACGATTGGCCCATGATAACAAGAGAATTAAGGACATGTTCTGTCCAAAATTATTATGGATTCTCTGCTGAGGCAACTTTCCTCCTGGAAAATCCAAAAAACACTGTCTGATAAGACATAATTTTAACTTCAGAAAGACAGGCCATTATTAAGCAAGAGTCGATTAGGTACTCCAGATAGATCAGTCTTTACAAAGTCTTTCTGAATGTACCAAACACAATTTTCAGGGGTTTAACTTGAACTATACCTCGGTCAGTACGGCCAAAAGGTACTGTAGCGATTCGAAGCACTTGGAAACCTGCTCTGCAGGAATTCACAAGTCTTCAAGTATGGAAAAAAATGAATGGCCAGAGTTAGATAGTGGGTCACAACCAGGAGAAGACATTTAGTAAACACTCATCGTGCAGTAGAAAGCCCAAAGGGTAAACATAAACCCAATAGTGTGGACCAGACACCACAAATCATACAAAACGTAAGGGACCAGCATTGGTCTCCATGAAAATACTGATTGCAGGAGAAAGAAAAACATAGAGTAGGCAATTTTTCAATATTTCCAAAGGAAAGACTGGCTAAAGTCCTCTGGTGACCAGCATTTGCCATATAAAAGGAGGGAATAACAAAATCAGGTCCACTGAGTGAAAAGGCGCCCCTAGAATGGAGGTGACTGATGTTAACACTGCTACCTGAAACCCTTGTCAATGTAGTTGAGAACCCATTAGTTTGGAATCAGTGAAGGACAGGCTGCCCTCCTGAGAACATAACTATAGAGCTGAAGTAGCTGGAGGGGGAGAGCTAGAGAAAGACTTGTGCCATGCCTCTGCATATTCACAGGAGAAAAGGAGTGTTGTCCTTTTATGGTAAAGAAACCCCTCTTGCTTGGCTTGGAGAAGGACTAGACCTGCCATTATTAACCTGAGGTACCATGGTGTAGTTTGGTTGGGGCCTCAGTTTGGTACGCCATCGAAAATAACCTGCTTCCCTGCTTATAGGAGGAAAATTAGAGAAAATAAAACATTTTTAACAGTCTTTCCTCCTCTCACGTCTGTCATCCCAGTGATTAAGGTTCTGAACAAAACATACACAATCAAACTCAAGCAGTCCATACTTAATCTCAGGTATAAACTCATCATAAAAATTGTGATTTTTTTTTTCAGCAAGCAAACCTCTTATATTACCACTGAAAATACTGCATTTCTAAGAAAAGCAAAAGCCTGCTGCAAGTCACTTTCTAAGGTATATTCTGAGACAAATGAAAAAAAAACAAAATGTTTGGCATAGACTTTGTTCTCAGCAGGTAATGAAGCACCAACTCCTCAACAAAAAATGTACACATACAACACAATAGAAAAATTACTTTAAACGCTACCATACTGGAGTGAGCCAGCTTGTTTCCCTAAGATGCTAGGTAATTGTCTAGTCTGTCTAATGGGACTAGATTTGAAGATAAAAAAGTCTTTTTACTAGAACAAGTCACCGAAGAAGCAGAAGCAGATTGCCAGACAATGGGGGCCAGAGGCCAAGCATGGTCAGACATAACCCCCTATATATATATATATATATATATATATATATATATATATAGCTGGAATCAATGGAGGAATCAATGGTTTTCATGACTGGTGTCCAACAGATCAAAATCCTTGCTGAATTTAGAAACAACCAAATAGACTCTGACACCAGAGCCCCAACCAAACAAGGATCCAAGGAAGACTGAACAGTGGTAGAACTGCTAGCATTGGTCATAACCCGAGTATGCACCCCATAATCAACTGTCCAAGTAATGTGAAAAAAACATCAGGGACTTTTGTTCAAAAACAAGGTGGGTTTAGTATCCCTTAATTTTTTTAAGGTATGCTCGGTGCTAGTGGGACAATGCTCAGGAGGAGACATATTGATACTGATGAATGAATCTGTGACCCTGATTTCCTCTGCACGTTAAGAGCTTGGTTCGCTCATACTTTAATTAGGTAATGATACAGCCCCAGAGGGTGTGATTGACCCTTGTGTCATTCACACGTTTGGTACCATATCCCAGACCAGTGGACCTGCAGGTAAAAGAAGGCTACCTCTCAACCTCTTAGAGCAAAAAATCTGAACAAAGCCTAAAATGATGGGGGGACAAATAGGGACAATTTTTAAATATTGCTCTTACAGACTTACAAAGTTGATAGAATAGGTTTTGCATTAGCATGAATTTTCTGAAGGATGTGGAGTCTTAAACTCAAATGTTTGTCATTATTTAATGACTTCAATCCTCAGCTATTTGCTAGAAAAGTACAGATTTTAGGAGGAACACACCAAAAATATGAGGCAAAAATCTAGACATTCTGCGAAAATCTGTACAGTTGAGAGGTACCATGGCTTAGTCAACTTGGAGTCACAAGCTGTAGGCTGAGACCTATTTTGTGATTTATTAGTATGAGTTTTAGGTGCATAAGGGGTAGATGGTGGTGGGGGGTGCTGTATCAGAGTCAATTAAGTCTGAGGACAAATTTCTAGCCAGATCAATACCGAATACTGATTGTATGGTCAGCCCAGAATCCAAATGGACAAAACTCACAGTTATCCTTTAAAACAAGAATACAATTCTGAATATTATATTAAGCAAAATTATAGCAATTTTAGTAACTCAGCACCAAGTGCAATTTCATGTCCCAAAAGACCACAAACTAAAGAAATAAAGGATATCAATAGCTCAGAAATAATAAAAACAGTTTAAAATAATCTTAGACAAGGAATTAAGAATAAAGTTAATACAATTTATTGCTAGTAATGTTCTATAAACAAAATGGTTCCAGTACATGTCCCAAAGGACTCCAAATGTAGGAAATAATGGCTAAAATGATCCCAAAAACAATATAGACATAAAACTGTGTTAGACAAGAAATTACGTATAAACTTAACAAAAATGCTTGTCAAAAATGCATCAGAAACAAAATGACGCAAGAATCACAACTTAAAAAATAATTGAAAATATCATCAAATTACACCATTCACTTATGTACATAATGATATAAAATAAAAATGTGACAAGAAAAAGTTTTCCTATCAAAATATTCAAAATAATGCTTTAAATAAATGTAAATAACAGCTACAATTTACTTGTGATTATGGCAGCACGAGGTAATGACAGAATTTCACTAAAATGGCCCCAGAGTACAAAAAGTCTGTTAAATATTCCCCAAACACCATAAAATACTTGGAAAGTATTATAAACCCTTGAAAACTAGTATTCAGCTTAATATATACAGTATAATTCTATGTTGTGAACAGAAAATAAAAGTACTGCAAAGCTGAACTTTTTCTTAAAGAAACACACCAGAAGCAAGCTATACAATACAAGTGCTGATAGAAAAGACACAGTGAGGAGTAAAATAACCCAAAGGGTTTCTTATCTGAGCTCAGGAAATCCCCTTTTTCAGACAGGGATAGTCTTCTCAGAGATCCTTGTCTACAGGCAGTACTAGAAAGAAATGAGGGCTGTTGTCTGTGGCTGTGAGGGTCTATCCTGTTCTGGCAGCTGATTGGTCCTTCACACCCACACACAAGCGAGGGAAGGAGCCTGAAGCTTTGAGACACTGCCAGAGGAAGGGTAATAGAGGACTAATACTCATATGTCAGTAAAGCAGTGTGTTTGCTGAATATCAAAAATAATGTAATTTTAAGTGATATTTTTCCATTTTAAATATTACAGTAAAATATACATATTTTCCTGTTTTGAAAGACAGGGAAAGCAGACATCAAAATCTCCAAGTGCTATTACTTAATGCAATCTGCCATAAAAACCTGACTACCCAGGCATCTTGCCCTGAAAAGTTTAAAATGATATCTTGAAGCAACATGGAGAAATTGACATTTGTAGGTAGGGTCAAATTCAGGCTGGAGCAGGCATTTTTATATCCACAAACTGTAAATAGTCCAGAACGTGTACAAGGACCCAATGACACACAGTGTTCTGACTCACAGAAGGGCTCCTAGTGGGAGTGGGTGTGCATCAGGACTCAGCTCTGTGCCCAGTCCTGTTCACACTGGTGAGGGACTACATCAGCAAACAGGTGAAAGGAGACAGATCAGCAGCTGCTGCACCTGAATGATGTAGCATAACAAACACACCCTGAACAGGAACTTCAACTAATGCAAAGGAGTGGAACACCAAACTGAATGCATATGGTTTGAAAATGAGTGCAGCTAAGAGAGTGGTCGTGATAGTATATGGGGAAACCACAAGAATCTTAAAACTGAGAAAGAAGAGAAAATAGTGGACTGGTTAACAACTTCATAAATAAGGGAGGTATGATTAAGAAACTCTGAATGTGGAGGTAAAAGCTTGAATCAAAGGTGCTGGGGTAGTGTATGACAGGGGAATACCAAATACATTGATGTGACCAGTTCTGCTATGCAGAACAAAAACCTATGCAGTGAGGGCAGAACATCGAAGGTCGCTTGAGTTGATGGAGATGATGTTCTGGCGATGAGTATTAGGATGCACATTATGGGACAGATGAAGAAATGAGGACATCAGAGTAGAAACCAAAGTAGTCCTAAGTACAGAGAAGGTCAAGGAGAACAGATAATGGTGGTTCAGTCACACATGCAGAAAAGCAGAAGACAATCTGGTAAAGCAGGCATGGGAAAGACAAGAAGAAGGCAAGAGGAGACAAGGACTCAGCCAAGAGATGAGAGGATTGCATGAGAGAAGACCTGAGACAGGTGGGCATGACTACTGTAGAAGGTATTGGAGTGGCTCTGAGCTGAGAAACATGGTGACAGTTGATGCAACACATGGGCCCCATGTAAAAACAGGAAAAATTAGGTCACTGATGATGAAAATTATCATCCACAAACTGCATTTGCAAAACAATCCATTTAAAATAAACATGCACCTATCAGTTCTGCTCAGAGTAACAAATATAATAGCTGCCAAAATGTAAATATACAGTGCTGTTGTGACTTCCAGCAAGTAAAAAATATGTACTTCTGATTAAAAGTAATACTTATTTTAATTTTATATGCTGCAGCATAAAATGACCTTCAAATTATTTTTGCTCATCAAACTTCAAGAAGCAGAATCTGCCGGGAAGTCCCCAGAAACAAATGGTACTCCTGTGGAAGTTTGGAAGTTAGGAGGGAATAATGTGATGCAGATCTGAAAGCTTGTGTTGCCAAAATTTGTGTGTGTGTGTGTGTGTGTGTGTGTGTGTGTGTGTGTGTGTGTGTGTGTAGATATATATATATATATATATATATATATATATATATATATATATATATGTATATATATATATATATATATATATATATATATATATATATATATATATATGTATGTATATACATATATATATATATATATATATATATATATATATATATATATATATATATATATATATATATATATATATATATATATATATATATATATATATTTATTTATATATTTATATAGATTTTTATATATATATATATATATATTTAATACATCTTTCTATATATGGATCAATGCGATTCTGTGGAGGGAAGGCAAACATCTGACAGCATGAATAGAACAAGTAAGACAATACCACTTTTGTTGATGGGTATTGATGCAAAGAAAGTATTTGTTAGAGTAAGCTGGGATTTTATGGGTAGGGGAATGGAAGCATTGGTATTCTGTGATACAATAATAAAGTTAATTAGGCTATATGTAGGATCTGAGGCAAGAATTAAAGTGGCAGAATTCCTCTCTGATAAGTTGTATTTGAACAGAGGAACCAAATAGACGTGTCCTTTTTACCCTTGTTACTTGCTTTATATTTAGAGCCGTTTGCAAAGAAAATAATGGATGCAGAAATTCAGAGATATAATTGGTGTGATAATCAAGAAAAGTTGGCTGCATTTGTAAATCATATTATTATAAATGAACATCTTGATGTTGTGGAACATTCTGAGACAGTTTCAAAACTTTTCTGGATATAAAATGAATGAAAATCCCTCTGAATTCTTGTGAAATGTATCAAATAATTCAGCAACCTAAGGGCGAATGTCACTGAAGCATAGACATGCTTCCCAAACCAGTCCAGCTCCCTAGACTCCATGTTAGGGGGTGGACATAGGAACTTTGCTCTTTCAGTTCCTTTCTAATGGCTGCTGCTTCAACCATGGCATCAATGGGTACTCCTTCATTCCATTGTGGTCTATCTTTAGGTAGTGCCAGGATCCTGTCTGGTCTCTTAGGGACTAGCTCAGTTGTGTCTTGTTCCTTCCATGCCTATTGAGAGATTAAATCTATGAACTCATCAGTGGGCGGATTCACCCAGAAGGTAGACAGGCCAACCCTGAAGGCCTTTAGAAACACTGACTCCTCTTGGGAAGTGTTATCGGGGACCAACCACCCTTTGGTTTTAGGAGTTCTAAAATGTCTCCAAATGAGACAACATCGAATGGTGATTTGGGGGACCCTTCCCCTTCATCAAAGTGAGTGTTCTTGGTGACAAACTCTCCTTTTGTACTTCCTCTTCTGGGGGACCTCCTCAGTGGGGAGCTCCAGGGAAGTATTGGAAGAGATAACAATACCCTGCTGGGTGACCTGGAGACTGCTTCTCATTGGCTGTCCCAGTGGAGTGGAAGACTGAGGCTCTGGACCCAGAATCAAATGGGATTGGGAAGTCAGAGATGAGGAGAGTAAGGAGAGTAGAAAAGTCTGAGCTCTAGGTTTAGAGAAGGTTCTCTCCACAACCTTAAAAGCAGAGTGCCTGGGAGAAGCAGAAGCCAATGGATCTGATAAGGTAGGCTTATGTATTTTCAACCCCTGCAGCCCCACGGGCAAACCACCTGAGAAGGGAGTCAGCGCCGAGCTATCTAGCACTGATGCTCTGACAGGAACAGACTACTCCCACAACTTCAGAGTTGAATCCAACACCCAGAGCTAGTACTGATGCTTCTGCTCCGAAAGTCATTCAGGCCCAAAGTACTCGGGGCCAGACAGCATCAGAGTCGAAGATGCCTAAATCTTTGGATACGCAGAAGATGGCAGCAAGGCTTTCAGATCCAAAGGCTCCAAAGCTGAAGCATGGATCAGAGAAGGTGTTAAGATCAGAAGAGTAGTATTAATGAGGGTCTCCAGACCCAAAGAGGTCGGAGCCGAAAGGACTCCCATTTGTATTTGCATCCTGAGGAACTTCATCATCATCATGTCCATGTCTTCCTTGGATAGGCTCTTGGAAGACTGAAGGGATGAAGGCATGGATGAGGGTCTTGAGTGGTGAAGGGGATGGGAGCCAAAAGTTAAATGGCTCTGACAGTAGTTGAGCAGAATGAGTCCAAGATGGTTTGTCAGATGGATCCAACTTTTTTGTTTGTTTCAGAGGTAGCTCAGAGGACAGAGCCAAAGCTGAAGCCAATGTGCATTTTGGAGACTTCTTACGAGATTCCTTAGAAAGGGAATCTCCCATTTTCTCCATTCCCTTGGGGGTTTGAGCTCCAGATGCCATTGTTGAAGATTTTGAAGGCAGCAAGCCCCTAAGGATGAATTTGTTTTTCAGGTCAAATTGAGCATGGGAGTTGAATCCCTTGCAAATGTCATGATGTGAATCTAAATGACTAGGTCTTAGGCAGTACATACATTTGGAATGTGTGCCACAGTATTTTGTGGTCACATTTTTTTTTTAACCTAAAGACTTATGTGACATATTTCAGAAATGCACATAGAAATTGAGAGAAAGTTTTTTTTAATAGTTAAAGGGAGAAGAAGAGAAATTACTAACAATGGTAAGAAAAGAAAGCACTATGAAGCACTATGAAGTGAAAATGTCAGTTATAATCAAGTGTAACTCAATAACAAGAGATAAAGTTCAAGAAAATGACAATGTATACATATATATAATTTACCATATGCATTTTGAAATACACATGCAACATTTAGTTAGTACAGTAAGGTGACTTTCAATGTATATTGTGTTATTTTATTAGAAGTATTATGTATTATTTTATTGTGAAAACAATTTATTTTAATCTATTATTAGTTCTATGTTATGAATTAAAGCTGTGTTGATGCCTTTAAAAATGTAGAACAAAATGGTGCCAAATTATGTTTAAATACTGTGTAATGTATTTGTATGTTATAAGTTTATATTAAAGAAATCTTTTGGAAGTTGTCAATTAGAACAAGGAAGGTGACTGGTGACTCTTGTAACTTTATAAAATGTCAGTTATGGTAATATAAATACTCTTAAGAGTACAGAAAAAAGATAAAGCTAATAAGATGAGAGAAAGGGTTAAAGAGGCAAAGATGATAGTGTATATCAGTATAATAAGAGAAGTAAAGGGATAACAATAGCTAAAGCCACAACTTTCAAAAACCCACACTCAAGAGATCTGAGGTATGTTGGGTGACTATGGCATTATGGGTAAATTTATTTATTTATTTATTTTAACATTATTTTACCAGGATAAATCCAACTGGACACAAAGTGCCTGTTTTCAGTGGATTCCTGGGGAGAAAAGCTCCAAGGAAGTTAACAGAGTACATACATGGTTTAGATAACAATACAAAACTGGTATGCAAGGTAAGAGAAACAAAGAAGTACAAGAACGATTTTGTAAAACAATAAGATACTCAAACAAGGAAGGAGTTCGAGAGTTCAAGTGTTCTACGATTTGAAAGAAGCGGCCGAATCAGATCTGGGGATCGGATCTGAAGCCAATAGTTGTGGAATGAATGAAAATGACATCAGATCATAACTTTTATATCTAATATTGTCATTTTTATTCATTCCTCAACTGATGGAACAGAGTTCTCAACTATGTTAACCTTAACTGGCCCGCAAGGAAAGATAGTCTGGATAACTACTGAACCAAAAACAGCCCTGTTTCTGGAGATCAAATATAATTTGTAAGGAGCAATAAAGGTATGAGCATTGGACCAAATGGCTGCAGCACAAATCTCATCAATGGAAGCTCTGGACCAAAAGGCAGAAAAAGTAGCCATGGATCTAGTGGAGTGAACTTTACGAGGTCTGGACAAAGAAAGGCCTCATTGACTGTAAACAAATAATATGCAATCTGTTAGCCAGTTTGTTAAGGTAACTTTGGAGACTGGTTTTCCCAACCTGTTGCAGGGAAAGGAATCGAACAACTGATCTGATTTTCTGAAATATTTTGATCTATGGAGATAAAAATTGAGTTAGCTATGTACATCTAAGAAATGAAGTATGAATTCATTTTTGTTATAGAAGTTAGGGAAGAAAAACAGTAAATTGATGAACTGGTTGATGTTTGCCTCAAAGGCTCCTTTGGACAGAAAGGAAGGATTAGATCATAATGTAACCCTATCTTTATGGAAAAACAAATTAGGGGATTTTGAGGAGAGTGCTTGGAGTTAAGACACTCATCTTGCTGAGATAATTGCCACTAGGAAGACCATTTTCCAAGAAAGAAATTTGAGATTAGACTTGGTTGATGGCTTGAAGGGGGTCTGAGTTAAAACCTGTAGTAACAGCATTAGATCCCAGGGTGCAGTAGGGTCTTTAAATGGAGATCTAAGCAAAAAAGTACCTTTAAGGAAAACTTTGCATAATTCGGGTGAAGCTAGAGGAAAAGCATTGTCTCTAGTATGATAATTAAAGATGGCTGCTAACTGAACTTTTTCAACAAAACTAGCTCCTTCTTGAGAAACTGAAGATAGGAAATCCAGGACAGCAGGAATATGTGCAGTAAAATGATACAGTTCTCTTTGATGGGCCCAAAAGGAAAATCTTTTCCATTTACGCTTGTAAAATTTCCTGGTAGAAGCTTTCTGGGATGATAGCAAAATCTAGTGAACTGGGGAGGAAAGCCTGGGCTATCTAACTACTAGTGGAATTGGAAAAACCATGCAGTTAATATGTGGCCTGCAATGTCCCTGTGCACCATCCCTGAGGGAATCGAGATCAAATGTGGACTTGGGCCCAGTATTCCGGGTGGGCATAGAAGATGAGACCAAAGAAAGGGAAATCACACCTGATGAGGCCAAAAGGGGGCAATAAGGATAACCTTGCTCGTCAACCAAGGTGCTTTATGTAGAAATCAGGGAATCAGAGGAATGGGGAGATATGTTTAAAAGAGACTGGGGGGCTAAACATGGACTACAGGATCTCTCAGTGACTCCCCACTTGTTGTTGTCAGGAGAAGCAAACAGACCACAGTAAGGTTAACCACACAGATGTAAAATCCTCTACACCACTAACTTGATTGAGCAACCACTTGTGAGGCATCAGAATGGACCTGCTGAGTTTATCTGCTAGCACAATGGATTTCCCCAGTATGTTAGTTGCCAAAAGAAAGTGGTTACAGGAGATCACCTACTGCCACACTCTTATCACTTCTTGACAAAGGAGATAGGATCGGGTTGCCCCCTGGTAGCTGATGTACCAAACCATGGGCATGTTGTCTGTTTGGAAGCTACAATTGTTCCCAAAGAGAGGGAGTCCTGAAAGGCCTGCAGCACTAGGAGGACTGCTCTCATCTCCATAACACTGATATGCAAACTGGTCTCTTCTGGGAACCACATGTCTTGGACTATCCAGCCCAAGAAATGCCTCCCCACCCGATCTGGAAGGCATCCTTGCTAACCATGGTTACCAGGGGTGGAAACACAAAGGGGCATCCCTGACAAACTTCACTGGATTGTATCCACTCAAGTAATTAATTTCTGTCAACCTGAGTGAGTTTTATCATTGAGGAAAGAGGATGTTGAAGAATCACCACTGAACAGCCAGAGTCCACTGAAGAATGCGCATATAGAACTGAGCCAAGAGGACCATGTTTATAGCAACTGCCATTGACTCTAAAGCCTGGACGATCAGTCTGTTGGGGTAGAGGGGTGTGAAAAAATCTATCTCACCTGATGTTTTATAGACTATGGACTGGTTGTAGATGAGATTTAGCATAATTAATTGTGATGCCTAAAGACTGACATAGTTAGAGCTATTAATACCTGGCTTTTTTGAGGAGATGTCTGGTTGGGGTGGTGAGAAGACAGTTGTCTAGGTAAGGAAACCCTCTGAATCCAAGCAGTTTCAGGTGAGCTGCTACCACTGCCATACACTTGGCGAACACCCTGGGGGCTGTGATGAGACCAAAGGGCAGGGCTCAGAACTGATAGTGACTTGCCCCCCAGCCAAAAGCGCAGATATCTTGGGGAGTGTCTGTTCATTTTGATGTGATAGTATGCATCCTGGAGATCGATACAGCTCATTCAATCATCCTTTCATAGAAATGGTAGAATGGACTGAACCATGACCATCAGGAACTTGGAGTTCTTAACAAACTGATAGAGATTGCTGAGGTCCAGAATAATTGTCAGGTTCCCTGTCTTCTTTTGGAACTAAAAAGAACCTTGAGTAAGTTCTGAATCATCTCTGGTGTTGTGGAACTTCTTGGATGACTCTTTTGCATACCTCTCAACCCGGAAACATTAGAAATCTGGACAAAGGCCCATGAAAAGTAGGTACAACTGGCCAAAAGTCTAGACACTGATTAACATGAAATTTGCATACATAATTATGTAACCACACCCACTCCAATGGAATTGTGGGATGTCATCATTCAAGCATGAATTGAAGAAGTTGAGAGATATAGTGTGTGTGTGTGTGTGTGTGTGTGTGTGTGTGCGTTCATGCGTGTGTGTGTGTGTGTGTGTGTGTGTGTGTGTGTGTGTGTGTGTGTGTGTGTGTGTGTGTGTGTGTTTGTTATCATGACTACCATACTGCATGTTATATATCATGGTGCATGTCAGGACTGCCCATACTTTTTGTGTGGGTAAAACAGTTAGGAATTTGAAGAAATGGTTAGGCCAGCGCTGTTAGAAATAATAAGTGGATACCATTGTACAGGTATATAAATCGGAATGCTAAACATGTTTTTAAAGTTGTGTTCCCTAAAATTATACTATAAAATAAAAGACAAGGGGCATTAACACACTGGGGGAAAAGAAGAGTTATGCTGACTGACCTAATATGCAACTACAGCACCAAAGTTACAATGGCTGCTAACAACTTTAACATAAAAGGTGAATGAAAGCATACTTCAAATGTGTTGTTTTACCCTAACAAGATGTCTGTTAACTGGAAATGTTATGATTTACTATGGATTTTTGCTTTAAAAATCTTAAGAAAAAAATGTGCCAGAGTCTTAATCTGAGAGGCATTCTACATTTTCCATGGGGAAATGTCAGACTAACATCTACTCTATACCTAATTTAATAAGTGCAAATGAAACAGTGTAAGAAATAATTCTGTGACTGTGTAGGACCAAACAGTGAAAAAATAGTATTTTACTCATTTTTATTAAACTTCTGTTAAAAAATGAGCAAACAGTTTACATGGTTCTGCATTAGGTTCCATCCCACAATGCTTTCCAGTTTTAAAAAACAAAAGACAAGTTCTTCTAACAATCCTAGTATTTGTACATCCCACCTTCTAGGCTATTGTCATTCTATTACATTATATATGTGCCAATTGAATACCGAACGCACACAACTGAAACAAATAATTGACATTAACAACAGACCTTGGAAAATCCATAATCCGTCTGACTCGTTATAAACACAGAAACGTTATTAAATAAAACGGATAAGTGCTTTGCCAAATCCACAAGCCATCCATCACTGTTTTGAGTTTTTCATAAGTTGGTTAATCAAAATGGAAGCTTCAATCAGACTGTGTTCAGTGCTTTTGCACTTGGATACATTTTTGTTTACTCACACACACACACACACACACACACACACACACACACACACACACACACACACACACACACACACACGTCATATCTCTGAACTGTCCAGAATTTTTCCTCATGTTTTTGGTTTGTTCCTCATAAAATTTGTGATATTCTGGATTTTTGCAGCAAATCAGTGTAGATCGAAGTCACTAAATAAGGACAGGCATTTGTGTTTCCTACTTCATATCCTTCAGAAAATGCATGGTAACTCAAGACCTTTTATTCAAGCAACGTTCTATGTCTATAAGAGCAATATTTAAAAATTTACCCTATTTTTTGAGGCTTTCCCCCATTATTTTTGGCTTTGTCTAGATATGTTGTGCTAAGATGTTGAGAGCTATGACACACATATATGTAACAATGCTACTACCTGCCTCTGTCTTCACAGGACAGTCCTGATAAATCATTTGTACTCTAAAAGAATGGAAAGTTGTAAATGCCTTCATACTTGGAAGGAAAACGGTTCTAACTATTCTCTAAATATTGCATGGAACTATACTTCAAATGTCTCAGACTCCTTAATATGGGATAAAAGATTAGAAACAACTGCAGAAACTCTTTATTTTGGTAATAAAGTGACAATATTTTTTCTGCATCGGTTAAGTCTGCAATCTGCCCTACAAAATATCACATTCCATTAAGAAATATCCCACTTTAAGCCACATAAGTCCAACAAAAGGCTACAGGCAATGTACTTATGCATGTGTGTTTTTTTTCTCCCTGCTAGACTAAATCTTTTAAAATGACTAAGCTGTCAAAAATCATTAGGAGACAATTAGCATTATGTTTTGTATCTCATAGACTTAATGTGTTGCACATACAAATTTTAACTCTGCTTAAGGTAAATAATTATTAGTACTGAAAACTGCATTACCTTGTACTGCTGGGAAATCTTTTTATGTTTTATTGAGTAAAATGTAGCTATCCTGTCTCTATTTAGTGTAATAAGTAAGTACTGGGACTATCTATGCTTACTGGGTAGCAGACTGCCTAGTATTTTTCAGTTACATATATAGCACATCTGTACATTTGTATATGTATGGGGGAACATATGCATACACACACACACACACACACACACACACACACGCACACACACACACATATATATATATATATATATATATATATATATATATATATATATATATATATGGGATCACTACTAAATATCGAATTATGGAATCCAGAGAATCTGAAAACCTAGGACCAGAATCTCAAGATTTCGTAATCTTGAAAGTAAAAAAAATAAGAAATGTCAAAAAAAAAAAAAAAGATTTAGATAGGTGTATGCAGGGGGGCAAGCCCCCCTGTGCCCCCCACACCCCCCCCGCAATTTAAATATACCAACTCCAAGATCGCACTACAGTGGAGTGAATGGCAACATTTCCATTCCACTCTGCACGGCACTATTTTGCCATTCACTCCACTGCGGTGCAATCTTGGAGTTGGTATATTTAAGTTGCAGGGGGTGTTGGGGGGTGCAGGGGGGGCTTGTCCCCCTGCATATGCTTTCTAAACGTTTTTTTTGTTTTCAAGATTACGGACTCTCGAGATTCTGGTCTTCGGTATTCAGAGTCTCAGGATTCCGTAATTCAATATTTATTACTGTTCACGTTAGAGTTTGTAGAATGCACCATAGTTGTCTTCAGGATAATGGTAATACCCCCTCATAATTCAGATATCATTAATTTAACTTCAACAGGTGAAAGCAAATTCAAAGATTTTCATGGTCAGTAAAAGCCTGCAATTTGCTCACTCTCCTTTCAAAGGAATTCCACAGTGCTGATACTCAGAATTTTTTCCCTAAACAAAATAAAACTTTAGAGTGAAAGTCTTTAAGCGGAATTTAACACTTGTAACAGCCTGCTAGGGAACACAATCAGACAAGCTCACCAGCCTGAACATAAACCCCTACGTCACAAGATGTGTTGCCAGCTGGCTCATGGACAGAACCCACATGGTGAGAGTTGCGGGAGCTAGGTCCGACTCTAAACCAGTTACAAGTGGCATTCCCCAGGGCTCAGTCCTAGGACCCCTCCTGTTTGGCATATACTTCTCAGAGATACAAGCAAGCACAGGAGGACTACGGCTGACCAAGTTCACAGACGACTGCAAACTAGGGGCTATAATTGACTATCCGGCTGACACAGACATCCTCCAAAAGGGTCTCACTTAGATGGATACCTGGTGTCAAAATCATGGCCTCAAGTTAAATGCCAAAAAGTGCATAGTCATCCCCTTTGGAAAAAACAAAGTACCCACAAACTACCACATAGGTGGTAGTCCCCTAAATACAGAAGACATAATAAGGGATCTGGGGACCCAAGTAGATAGTAATCTCTCCTTTGATAATCACATTGCCAAATTGGTTAGAAAATCCTTCTATGTGGCCCACCTAATCACAAAATGGTTTGCATCCAGATTAAAAGAGGTCATTGTGCCCCTCTACTCATCACTCATCAGACCCATCATAGAGTACAACACCCCATTTGGGATGTACCTTACAAGACACCTGTAACAGCTGGAAAGACCACAGAAGTACCTTACCAAGAGGATCACTGGCCTCAAACAGATGCCCTATGCAGCTCGACTGAAGAAACTCCAACTGTACTTGGTTGCATACCGCCTACTCAGAGGTGATCTCTGCCTGACATACAAGGCCATGTCCAACCCAGAATTGATGAACATGCTCTACCTAAAGAAAACCATATTCCCTCGAGCCACACGCTCTAGGGATCTAAACCTCACCACAACAATAAATAGGATGTACTGGAGGGATAGAGTCTTATCTCAGAGACTTCCCATGCTTTGGAACAAGATTCCAATCTACATTAGGCAGAGCTCCTCACTAACACTCTTCAAGATAAACCTTGACAAGTGGATAGGAAACAGAAAGTTTACCCTGGGGATCACTTCAGTGGCTCTGCTGGACAGAGGCACAGGGAACTAATCTAAGGGGGTGGCAAAAGCTAACACATTATGGCTAGGCTTATAAATGCCTTCGGGCAGATAGCCTAGTACCTACCTATGAACCTATGAAACTAAACTAATGAGAAAAAAAGTACAGCTGTGTAAGTCACCATAACAGTAGATGTTCAAATGATCACTGTTGCAGTAGCCTTAGCTATATGGGTCATATCCTGCCAACAGTATAATGGCTGGCCAGCTTCCAAAGCTTTAAGGCATTATTTCATGTGGCCAAACTATCAAGCAGCTCGAGCTGAACTGACTGAAAGATGAGTTTGGGCACAAAGCCCTTTATAGTTTTCCTGACAGTAGAGATAGAGAGGCTGATCCCTGAAAGGACAATGCTAGAAACGACAAAAAGTAAATGTTCACACCCTGGCACAAAAAAAAACACAAAAAAGAAGGGAGGATCGAGGGAGGGAGCAGCTACTGCAGCAGTGATCATCTGAGTATCAACTGTTATGGGAAGTTCAACTTACACAACTGTACTACATTCATTATACTGATCACTGACTCAGTAGCATTAGCTATATGGGTAGATTACCAAAGCTAACTACATTTGGGAGTTGGAAGGAGAAGAGTCCAAGAGCACCTGGAAAATGGTTCTAGTAATGCTTGACCTAGACCTAGAGAAGGAATCCAGTTTATACTGCTTTGTAAAAGTATGCACAGAGGTACAAGTGGAAGCTTCTAAAATACTTCTAGAATCCAGCCCTTTCTAAAAAAAGCCATAGATAAAGCCAAGGCTCTGGTAGAGTAGGCCGTGACCCTTCCTGGAATAGATTTGTTATGGTGAACCATTACAGGTAATAGCCTTAGACAACCATTTTGAAGTCGTCTGTTTTGGCACAGGTTGTTTCTTCTTCTCAACTTCACAAGAAATGAACAATTGATCCGTAGATCTGAAAGATTTAGTTCTGTCAAGATAGTACCTGAGTTGTCTGTGGACAGTATCCTTTCTACCTCAGTTTTAGGTTCAGGAAAGAAAATGGGGGTACAGATAGTTTGGCATCAAGTAAACTTGGATACTACTTTAGGCATAACAGAAGGATTAGTTCTCAAAGAACATCTGGAAAATGAGATGGGGTTGAGTGACCATCAAAACTTGCATTTCAAATACTCTTCTTCAGTAAAATTGTTTTCCATGTTAAGAACCTCAAGTCAGCCAGATTAGCTACTCCATATGGAACAAGTATTAGCTTCTCTTAACACAAAATTAAGATCCAAAGGACAGACTGCTGGTTCTCTTGGAGGCCTCTTATGCAAACCTCCTTTGAAGAACATTTTGACATGAGACTGCCTTGAAAGAGGAGGAACTATAAGCACACATGCTGAAATTATGGAAAAAATGAACCTAGACAGAGGAATACGCTGACAGAACCCACACTGTAAAAGTAGCTGACTCCAAATCCAGCTCCAGACAAGTGACAAGTGGAGTACCTCAGGGTTCAGTCCTGGAACCTCTTTTGTTTGGCATCTACTTCCCTGAAGTACAGGCCAACACTAAGGAACTCTGGCTAACAAAGTTCAAAGATAACTGCGAACTGAGAGATATTATTGAATCCCCAAATGATGTGGATACTCTACAAAAGGGCCTTACAGAAACAGATGATTGGTGCCAGAGCCATGGGCTCAAGCTCAATGCCAAGAAATGTATAGTTATCCCCTTTGGGAAAAAATATGTACCCATGAATTACCACATAGGTGGCAGTACACTAAACACCGAAAGTGTGATAAGAGACTTAGGGACACAGGTGGACAGTGGTCTCACCTTCAATAACCACATCGCCACAACAGTCAGGAAATCCTTCTATGTGACACACCTCATCACTAAGGGCTTTTCATCCAGAAAAAAGGAGGTCATTGTCCCACTGTACTCATCTCTCATTAGACCCATTATAGAATACAATGCCCCATTTGGTATATACCGCTCAAGACATCTGCAACAACTGGAAAGCCACAGAAATACCTCACTAAAAGAATCACAGGCCTAAAGCAGATGCCCTATGCTGACCGCCTTAAAAAACTCCAGCTATACTCTGTCGCATATCGTCTACTCCAAGGCGATCTCTGCTTAACATACAAGGCCATGTCAAACCCAGAGTTGTTGGACATGCTACACTTTAAAAAAATCCCAATCCCTCAGAGCCACATGCTCCAGGGATCTAAACCTTGTCATCACAATAAACAAAACATGCTGGAGGGATAGGTTCCTGACCCAGAGACTCCCCAGACTCTGGAATAGACTGCCCATACATGTCAAGCAGAGCGCCTCTTTGGCCCTCTTCAAAAGGAACCTTGATGATTGGATGGGAGAAAGGAAATTCACCCAGGGGATCATGTCAGTCGCCCTGCTAGACAGGGGTCCAGGGAAGTAAATAGTGTAGGAAGAAATAGCCAGGGAATTGTTATGGCTAGGCTTGTATAGGCCCTAGGGCCAATAGCCTAGTACCAACCTATGAACCTATGAATAAGAAAGACCATAGTATAGTAACTCATGCAAATATTGTAAAACCAGAGAACAACTAGCCATGGATGGGTTATGTTGTTGGCACCAGCTACTAAGCCTTATCCATTTGCTAATGTATAACTTGCTAGTAGCAGGTTTTCTTGCCTCCATTAGCACATGCTCACATCCTCAGTAAACAGGTGCCTAAAAGGAATTAAGATCCTATCATCCAGGCAGTCAATTCAAGGTGAGTGATGTTGGCTTGTATCAAGCACCCCTGCTCTTGTGTGAGTAGATCAAGTCTAGGAGGAAACCTGTGGTACTCTTCCCTAGCCGCTTCCACAAGAAGGGACAACCATGGTTGCCTTAGCCAGAAGGGAGTCACTACACTGATCTTGAGAGATTCCTTCTGAATCTTCATAAGTGCCATAGATACTGGTGGAAAGGCATACAAGAACACTCCTGTCCAAAGAAAAGAAAATATATTTGTCTTCCAGAACTTCTTGCATGGAGTCCTGGAACAGAATTTTGCTAGTTGATTGTTCAGAGAGAAGGCATAAGAGGTCTGCTTGAGGAACTCCTCACAGATGGATCAAATCTTGTGAAACCCTAAATCTAGTTTCCATTTGTGAGGGTCTGCCCTGGTTCTGCTCATCTTGTCTGCCACACAATTTTGCTCTGATGAAAGTAGAGTGAGATTGTGCTGTGAAGCTATACCGAAAGCTAACATGGCTAGTCTGCAAAGGGTGTACGCCCTGGTTCCCCCTTGCCTGTTGATGTACCACATGGCTTTGTTATTGTCTGTACTCACCTGAAGAGGTCCTTGGGATCAAAGATGGTTCAGAGAGTTGAGTGCCTTAATTAGGGCGAGCATCTCCTTTATGTTTATGTGCTTGAATCTGTTTTTGGTGTCCCAAACACCCTGCACTTTTATCCCTCCAAAAACTGCTCCCAAACAAAGTCTAAAGAGTCTGTGGTGACTGAGTGCTTTGGAGCATTGAGGGAGAAGGGGAGACCTGGATTTAAGGATATCTGCTGTCTCCACCAAAAGATTTCTGTTCTGACAAACCCCATCACTGGGATTTGAAAAGATAAAGGGTGTTAATGCTGGGGTCAAAGAGATTTCAGATACCACTGTATCCTTCTCATATGGAGTCTTTCCAGAGGTATCATGAGAATCATAGATGCCATGAGACGCAAAATCCTGATGCATTCCCTTGCAGTGACCAAAGTCTGAGTAAAAAAAAAAAACTTAGTAACAGATATAAATAAAGATCTGTTTCTTCCTGTGGAAAAAGCTCTTTGAAATGAGGTGTCTAGATGACATCCCAGGAAAACAATCTTGTGTGAGGGCATCAAGAAAGATTTTGAATACTCTCTTGCAATCCCAGTTATATAAGAGATCTCTCACCCAAGACAGAAAGATTCCTGACACTTTGAAAAAGAATCTGTAAGATAAGCAAGTAATTTAAATATGAAAAATGTGGATGCCCTGTAGTCTGCAGTATGCTATAACTGGAGATAGAAACTTTCTGAACACTTATGGTGCAGTGGATAGTCCAAAAGGGTAAGGCAGACAACTGATAAATGTAATCCAGACACACACAACCTTAATGAACATCTGAAGTCAGGATGAATAGGGAAGTGATGATGAGCATCTCTTAAGTTTACTGTTACCAGGAAATTGAAAGAGGAAGAAGAGGCAACAGGTTGTGAAGTGGCATCTTTTTGAATTTGGGCACCATCACAAACAGGTTTCGGAAGGAAAGATCCAGAACTGGTCTCCAAATATTTTTTTTCTTTGGCACTAGGAACATCCTTGCATAAAACCTTTCCTCATATGGGAAGAAAAAACTGGTTATATAACTCTCTGGGACAGCATGTGATGAAGAATAGGTGTAAAAGAAACAGTCTGATCTGGAGGATGAGGAATGGCCCCTGGAAAGGGGGAATGTCCTCCCACTGCCATCTGTAACCTTGATGAATGATTTTCAGAACCCATTTGTCTGAAACTATCTATTGCAAAGAGAAAATGGAGATTCAGACTTTCTGGACGAAAAAAAGGGACCAGTGTGGGAGGGGTTCACAAGGTCTCTTGAATACTTACTGGACTGTCCCTGGTTTTAGGAGGTTTGAAACTTCATTTTGGAACCCCCTTGCCATTTCTTCTTAAAGGTCTGATTACCTGAGTTTTGTTAAGACTTTATTCTGTTTTTTTTTTTTTTTTTTTGCCCAAACTGGATGAGGGTAAAGAAAATCTCTTGGACAATTTGGAAAAAGATAGACTGAAAAATCTTAGCAATTCCCTGGATCAACTTGCCCTTTTCATTACACTTTTTGATCACCACTGCAGCAGAGGGGCCATACACCAAATCTCTATCCAAGGAACAATTTAAAATTTCATTTTTAACATTACCTAGAAGGTTCTGAGAATGTAGCTATGCAGACTTCCTTAAAACAGTAGCAGTGGCCATAGCCCTTGAAGAAGTATCAACAGAGTCATACACACACTGCAAACAATGAGCAGTGACCTGTCCAGTAGAAGAAACTAAGTTGTTTAACGCAGTTTTTCCTCATAAGAAGAAACTGCAGATAAAAAATTCCTCATACTTTAACAATTTGTTAGAACAAACTTTAACATGAGTCTGACAATTCAAAATTCTGAGAATCACTTGTTGTAGAAGTATACACTTTTTTCCATACCTATCAATAAGTTTCAAGTCCTTATTAGAAGAGTAGGACTGGAACTAACTAAGTGCTTAAAAACAATGGGATCAACTAAGGCATAGCTGCTGGATCAGGTTTGGGAATAGCGAATAAAAATGTAAAAGACCAAGGAACAGTATATATCCTATCTGCCTTTTAAGGGGCAGCTGGCTGACTATCAGAAAAATTGCTGGCAGTAATACACACATCGTCTAAAGCAAACAAACAAGGAGGAATGTATGTAGTTTCTGGAAAAACCTTCTGTAACAACTCATAGTATTTTCTGTGGGAATGAGAAACCTCAGTGTTCTCCCACTGAAAACACTAGCACATTCTATCAATACCCTCAAAGAAAGAGAAAACTCCAATGGAAGATTCAAAAACTGAGCTCTCCTCAGAGTCTTAATCAGAAATTTAAGGATAAAACCCTGAATCTGTCCTTGCATCTTCCTGTTGAGTCATAATCTTAAATCTCTTCAGGAAAAGAGGAATCCATCTTCCTTTTATGATTCAGTGCTTTACAAGAAGGATCAATAGCCTGAATTAAACCTTGAGCCAGACCCAGTAAACTACTCCAAAGAAATTTGAGGAGGAGTAGATACATGCGTGGTTTTCTGTTTCTTTTTAACAGGAATAATGGGGCCAACCATGTTACTAATAGCAGCAGCTGCTTCCCCAGAGATGGGCACAACATTCCGACACAACAGGGAAACCTTCCTTTTCCCTCTCCCAGGATTGACAAAAGTGACACGCCCTTTCCCACTGCAGGGACTCCAACAGTTGCAGAGGACATGGCTAACCCCTAATCTATAGTGGCCGTAGGTGCTACACCAGAGGGATCTGGGTAAAAGATGAGTGGTCTGAGGTACAACAAATGGCCGTAGCAGAGTCACTCACCTGTGGCTGAGGCAAATTGCTAGCCTGCTGTGGTGGCAAAGGCTATTTGCTTAATTTTTTTCATTTTGTGGATGGAAGAAGGACTGACAGTGGAATTGGTAGTCTGTTCCTTGATCAAGCTGAAAAGGGTTCCTCTTTCCAGGGGAAGACAAACAACAAATGTCAGTAAAAATTGCTAGTCCACAGAAAAAAAGGCAGTAAAGGGTATTTTACAACACTTTTCTGATCCCACCAAGGAAAAATAAACACAATTTCTCTAAATAAAATATGTTTTTAGTTAGCTAACACTACTTTTAAATTGACAGAAAAAATGAATGCTCCATTTAAAAGTATGTTACAGTCTCAAGACAGACCATTAAAACACAACACTCCTAGTTTTAAAATAACTGAACTGAAGTGGAAAGTAATAAAACAACAAAATTAAGAAAATGGAATTTTTTTTCCCAAAGGGAACTTTTCTGCCCAGCAAAGGAAAGCACAAGACAGCTGTCTATCCTCAAAAACCTCAAAGGAGCATGCTCTTTGGTGTCAGTATCCTCAAAAACCTCAAAGGAGCATGCTCTTTGGTGTCAGTATCCTCAAAAACCTCAAAGGAGCATGCTCTTTGGTGTCAGTATCCTCAAAACCTCAAAGGAGCATGCTCTTTGGTGTCAGTATCCTCAAAAACCTCAAAGGAGCATGCTCTTTGGTGTCAGTATCCTCAAAAACCTCAAAGGAGCATGCTCTTTGGTGTCAGTATCCTCAAAAACCTCAAAGGAGCATGCTCTTTGGTGTCAGTATCCTCAAAAACCTCAAAGGAGCATGCTCTTTGGTGTCAGTATCCTCAAAAACCTCAAAGGAGCATGCTCTTTGGTGTCAGTAAAGCTCCAAAGGGCTTCATGCCAAACATGTCTTTTAGTCAGCTCACCTTGAGTTGCTTGACAGCTTGAGTGCACAGAAGGTGCCCTGAAGCTCTGGAAGCTGGGTGGCCATTATATCCTTGGCAGGATATAACCCATATAGCTACGTAGCTAAGACTACTGCAGCAGTGATGGATATGATGAGTATCTAACATTTTCTCTAAAAGAAGAGAAATGCCAAAGTTAATAAGTCTTCTGTTGTACTTATCACTGCCAAAACCTTAAGGACTCAGAAATGGTTAATGGACTAGCAAAGCTCAGTGAACTGACTGCTCCCTTTGGTGGCAAAAAAAAGCAGCTGAGTTAAACAATGAAGTGAACTCTCTTTTAAAGCTGAGTTTTAATGGTGATGGCTGAAGGCTGCACAGTTTTAGCTCAAAATGGTATGCCACTGTTGACAAGATCTGACTGAAGAACTGAGGTACTTGATATCCTCATTAGATTATTATTCCTGCAGAAGTCATCTTTATGATGAACATTTATTATGTATGCTTCATGCTTCCAACCATCTGTATCAGGAGACCATAATTCTATTACGAAGTATCCATACAGGTGGTTCCCTTGCACAAAGACAAGGCAACTATCTGTGTCATTCATAACACAAACGCTCAATTAGTGACCAAGCACTAGGGAGTTGGGAAGAGGACATTAGCAGGTCGCTAGATGTCCCAGACGAAAGGTATGAGAGTAGATATTGCCTGTCTCTAACACATGGTTAGGGATATATTAAGTCAGTCCTCCAAAGTCTACTGGGCTTCTTGGAAGGATATTTGACAGGTCACAAGCCTTACTGGCTAACTTTACTGTACTGCAAGAACTTGTGAAAGTAAAAGCTTGAGCTAAGCAAGAGAGGGGCTAGATGAATACCTCATGGGAACTGGATCATTGATTGTTGTCACCTCCGCATGATCCAATGACAGGTCCAAACGCAATGGGGGGCCATGCTACAGGCCTTCTCTTACTGGTTACTCTGCTGCAAATGGACATGAAATATGACACTTCCTAAGAGGCTTTAAGTACATGGCAGGACTAGTATATGGGTTCAGCCCCTTGTGTGGGCTGAAAACATTGTTTACATGACTTTAAGAGAAACCAAAATAAATATATCATAAAGTCTCACCCACTCATCTGCATGCACAGACATAGGCACAGACACACAGGGACACATATACACACACACACACACACACACACACACACACACACACACACACACGCACACATGCACGCGCGCACACACACACGCACCCACATACACGCATGCCCACACACACACACACACACACACACACACACACACACACACACACACACACACACACATTTTTCATATCTTCCTGTTTAATTACGATATAATAAAAAGCTTCTATTAACTGATGGCATCTTTCTCATAAAACAGTGTTATTGTTTACAGGCTTACATATGAAAAGAATAATAAAATAATAGTGCAGTGTGCAATTCAGTACCCAAAATGACAGAGTGTGCATGGACATTAAGGTTCCAACCTTGTGGAAAGAATTAAAATGGTACTCAAGTGTAATCATAACTCTCAACTTCTTAGCACAAAAAATCTGGACAAAGCCAAAAATAATGGGGGACAAAGCCCCCAAAACAGAGACAAATTTTAAATATTGCTCTTATAAACTTAGAAAGCTGCTAGAGTAAAAGGCCTTGTGTTACCATGCATTTTCTGAAGGATATAAAGTCTGAAACTCAAATGCTTGTCATGATTTAGTGAATTCAGTCCAAACTGATTTGCCACAAAGATCCAGAAAAATCACAAATTTTATGTGGAAAAGACTAAAAAATGGCAAAAATCTGGATATTCTGCAAAAATCTGGACAGTTGAGAGGTATGAGTGTAATATTAGCTTCCAGCTAATCATATTACTCCCCTCATATTCTAGTCTGTGAATTACATCATTTTTATTTTATGTTATTTATTTTCTGGGGTAGAGCACTGATCTCCATGACTTCAGACTCAGCACAGGAAAGGCATCTGGTTAAGAGAGCTACTTTTCATGTTTTTTTTTTATGTAAACTGTATTAGTTTTGTAACATCTGCAATACAGTACTGAGGTTTGGTTTTCTTCAGTTATCCTAACCTTGAAGGCAATATACACTGCTTCATGGGCACTTCATGACAATACCAGGCAAACAGATAATGATGAAATTACTCTGTTTATTCTCATGCCTACAATAATGTGTGATGATTAGCTGTGGTCTGATTAGGGATGCACTTACTGATCGTCGATGACATGTTGACAAGAAATTGAGACAATATAGCCTGCAGTCGTTGCCATGACAGCCTGGACAGAGGATACCAATCTGAAATAGATAAAAAAGTTGTTAGAATAAGTATGTGGCACCTCACTCCACATCTGTGATGATCTTACACAAGATATTGACATCTGCAAATAATGTTAGCCACTATACTATTTTAAAATTCAATAAGGTTCCATTTCTGATAAGACATGCATAAAAGAAAGCATTTTATATACACATCGTTGTTGGGCGGACAACTGGAGTTGGGAGGTTATCAGTAGGACTAAGCTCGAATGCTCGAACTGAATATTATACAAGTATGGCAAAAAACTGTGCTAATGTACTATGGAGGAAATAACCTGAGTAGAAAGGGTTTTTCAAGGAAAGTATATCCTAGGTATCTCTGCAGAATATATCTGGTTGGGATGCTCTTTGTCGGTAAATGACCACTGCTCTAAACTGACAAGCTCAAAAGGAGGTTTAAATTTTACCAGTGTTACCAAATTGTGCATGATCGTAGGTCGTGTCCTTATCATTCTAGTGCCTAATCAACCCAGTTGTTCTGGACCTAAGGAGACAACAGCTATCCTGCAGAATCTTAATTGTTGTATTTCAATGCAAGCTACCCAACAATGGTGACAGGCCAAGCACCCTGAGTCACCAACTTTTAACTGTAAAAAAAAGCAGCTGTGTTTATTTTTTTATTTATTTTTTTCATGAGCATTGCAGTAGCCTGGTCCTGACTCTGGCCCAAAGGAATGCATTTAGACATCGTAAAGAAGCGGAGAGCATTAATCACCAAGCATCCCGGTGAGCAAAGTATTTTTCAAATGGTTAGACAGTTACAGCTATACTACAAAAGATCTGCCATAGTGACAGCAGGCAGCAAAACAGGGATATCATGGGACAGGAGGGGATATTTGCCTGCAATCTGTTCAGACCTACATGACAGCACTCTAGTATCCCAGGGCAAGAAAGGAAGAAACTCCCCACCTAGCCTTCAAATTTTCAGAGGAAATAATTCTGACACTCTTCATGTTCCTTGTTGGGCTGCACCTAAAGTTCCAGGAGGAGTTCTGAAGCTTACTCATTGTCAGCAGTTGCTGATTTTTGCTGTCTTCCTGCCGTGGTTTTCACTTTTCTTTTAGTGTCTATGCAGCGTTATTGCTTGTACTACATTATGTATGCTGTGTACATAATATTTTAATATGACTGATGACACACTGCAACATTATACCTATATAAACACATTGCCGCAGGTGCAGCCTTGCTCAGGTTCTCTCAAGAGGAAGGATGACCTATTTATTTTTTGCTGATGCACTTCCCCACCCAGAATCCCAGCTTCCCTTTTGTCATCTTCTACTATGTGTATAAAAAGAGAATCTGTATGAAATCAAAGAATCTGCTTATACTGGAACCAATTTGCAGTGTGTGTGTGTGTGTGTGTGTGTGTGTGTGTGTGTGTGTGTGTGTGTGTGTGTGTGTGTCTGCAAGTTTGTGCAGGCATGTCTGCATGTACATGTATATCTGCATGCTTAAAATGTACACTGTTGTGCATACAAGGCTCTACACTGAGTCCACCTGTATAATGATTTGTAATGACCCTAATTAAAAATCTGTATATAGTATTTGGGAAGGTGCAGTGAGTAGCACTGTTGTCTTACAGCAAGAGGTTCTCTGGTTCAGTTCTTAACTGGGGACCCTTCTGTTCAGAGTCTGCATGTCTTTCCTGTATTTGAGTTGGTCTTTTCCAGGTCCTTCAGTTTCCTCCTACATCCCAAAAATATGCAGTAAGTAGATTTGCAACTCTAAATTGTCTGTAGGTGTGTGTGTGTGTGTGTGTGTGTGTGTGTGTGTGTGTGTGTGTGTGTGTGTGTGTGTGTGTGTGTGTGTGTGTGTGTGTGTGTGTGTGTGTGTGTGTGTGTGTGTGTGTGTGTGTGCGTGTGTGTGTGTGCGTGTGTGCGTGTGTGCGTGTGTGTGTGTGTGCGCGGTGTGTGTTTGCGTGTGTGTGTGTTAAACACATGACATCCAAGAGAGGTCTGTCAATCTACTTCTCTTCTGCAACTTGTTTAGTAAACTCTGTAGATGAGAAGAACCACTCATGGGATTATTACAGGAGTAGAACATGATTCAACAACACTGGATGGATGTAAAGTGTGAATATTCAAGCAAGTTTTAGTGAGGCTAGCAACTTGTGATCACATGCATAAAAACATATTTTACTGTAATCACAACATATGTGTGTGTACATCTATATACCTTTGCTGGTATAAGAACTTGACACCAATGGTGGAAAGTGTTTTATCTTCTTGCTTCCTTTTAGAAATTCTTATTTCACTTTAGGTCCAAAGGGAGCAGACTCACAAAAGGGGATAAAGTGAAACACACCTTGAAGTTCTTCACAAATATGTACAACCTAATCCAGGCATGGCATCTCTAAGTTATTAGCCGTGCCAAGCCACTGTATGTAACAGTCTCATGGACAGTGACACAATTTTCAGTGTCATCACCTCCTGTGATTTGAACTGATGTCTAATATCCGAGATGGGCAACCTTCTCACTGAGTCAATGGTCCTCTTTGCAAAAGCCAGCTTCTCCATGTAGTCCACCACTCTAGAATCCTTGTCTGGTGAATGGACTGCAGGGCTCCCATTTCAAACATTACATTTTTGTAGCCACCACTACCACAATTTAGTCTGCAAGGGGGACTTTCCCCAGTGAGATCTATCCCAAGATGGCCAGTGGACCTTGTCAGACTTACTGGGAATGAGCTCCACTACATCGGATTCCTGCCACTCCCATTTCCCCACCACGTCTATTATGTTCTGTGACAGGAATCAACCAAGATATAGATGGGCCCATCTGAAAACATCCTGCAAAATCTCATCCTCAGGAGAGGAGGGTCTGTGGACAACTATCCCCTCTACCTCATTAATTCCAATGTTTTCCCAACTGTAGGGTCCTTCAGAGGGCATTGTGTGGAGCTCTCCCCTTTATCAAGATCTGAGCCAGGTGTGAATGGCTCACAGAGGGGGTCCATATGCCTTCTTTTTCATGTTGCTTTCCTAGGTACACTCAGGGGGAATCATCTAAATGATTCAGTTGTTGGGGTCTTCTAAGACTTTTCAGAAGTAACTCTTTCCTGGGATCTATGATATGGACACATGGCTCGTGCATAATGGGTGTCTCAAGGAGGAAGCAAAGTAGGTGCACTTCAGATGTTGTCATCTTAGATGATTGCTTGGTGATCCTTGCCATGAATTCAAATTCTAAGATCATGCCCATTGGCACCAAGATCATAGACACAGTCCTCGATGTTGACACGCATAGCATCTACACCAAAGGAATACAACCAATGGCTAGCACCAGATACATAGCCATTAGCATAAAAACTGGTTTCAGTACCAATAGGCAGATTGCAGAAGACTCTGACACTGAAAACAATATCAAAGAGATTGGAGCTGAGCCTGGCACAAAGTCCCCAGTTCCAAGTCCATGATACCTAGGTGCTCTATTCATTAAAGGGGTGATGCTGAGACAACAACTGGAAGAAAGAGTTTGGTGCTGAAGGACACAATCCTGCCAGAACTGTAGCAGATGGCACCATAATTACTCCTGGCTTCAGAACTCCTGATGCTGAAATGAGACCTTGTGAAGAAGCATGTGAAGTCAATGGAAAAGGTCATTCTCTCTGCCCTGGAAACAGAGGCAGATAAAAGGACACAAAAATTCATCTGAGCCTTGATCAAGGCCAGCATTTTAAGCTCCTAGCCACTGTTGGCAAAGGGACTCCAGGCAGACCTTGTAGATCTAACTGATAAGGCAGAGGAGCAATGGAAGTCCAGGTATCTGCAAACCTCCTTCTCTGAGGAAACTTCGTAGTCTTTTCCTCAGATAAGTATCAGAAATCAGGGTTACCTCCAGCTGTGCAACCTCTGATGGAGAATTTTGGGTTGGGCTGTACCACTTTAACTGGTTTAGGTTCAGTCCTAGGAGCCTGTACTAAATTGACTGATTGGAATTCAACTCTTTGAACCTTACCCAAGGTGACTAGTGTCCATTTTGGCCCCCTCTAATTTTCTCTTTTCCTTTCTGTTTTATCTCTCACTTTTTTATCAGCAGAGTTCTTGCCTGGAGGTTAACAGTCATTTTGATATCAATTTGTTTTTATGTTTCTGAAACATTACATGGCCAAAGGCCTTACAAATATTACAGTTCTTCTCTTTAAAATGTTCTGGCCCCAAGCATGCCATACACAAAATGTTCATGACGTGAAGCAAAACCTTATGTCCTCAATGCCATACACTTTAAATCTTTGATCCAATACTTTTCCATAGCAGAGCTATGACCTGGTAACCACAAGAAAAAAATCCAAAACACTACGTTGTCAAACTGTAGAAAAAACACAACTAGAAAACAACCTGCACACAAACTAAAATCTTTCTCTCTCTCTCTCTCTCACTATCTTTCTATATATATATATATATATATATATACACACATACATACATACGTATATATATATATATATATATATATATATATATATATATATATATATATATATATATATATATATATATATATACACACACACATACATACATATATATATATATATATATATATATATATATATATATATATATATATATAAAACAAATATTTAAACTATACAGATTGAAGGTAATCAACAAGAAGAAAGAGTAAAGCAATGACAGAGACAGAGGCTAGGCTCAGCCATCTAACCTGGGAGTGGGGAGGACTCAGAAAAGAAAAGAAAGAACAAATAGAATAAACCTGATAACTCTGTCAAGGAGCAGAAGTTAAAAATAATTCCTGGGGAAAAAAAAAAAAAAAAAAAGATTAAATTTATAACAACAGTTGCACGAACTTGGAATATATGCATCTGGGTGTTACAGTGGAAAAAGAAATCTGGAGAGTCAAAGGAAGTGAGGTGCATTGTGGGATTAGAAGAGGAGCTTGAGGTTTTAGCAAGATGCGATGGAACTGGTTCACAGCCACTTGTGATGACCAGAACTTCTGTTTTGAAATAGATGAACTGGATAATATAAGATACAGGTTTCCTGTGATTATCCTTAGAGACAATTGTCAATGCATTTTTTAAGAGATGCATTTTGATTTTTGTTAGCTGTAAGCTTGTATACAGAGGACTGTGAGTCTGTGAGTTTATGAAGTAGCTATGTGTAATTTTGTTACTTTTCTGTAGCTTGTTTATGTTTCGTTCAGTCATTGTCTGTAGCAGTTGGGAAATGTTCTGTTACAAATGTAAGGCAGTTTGTCAGTATCATTTGAAAATTATCATAGGTTCATAGGTGGTTACTGGGCTATTGACCTGAAGGTCTTTATAAGCCTAGCCATGTGTGCCCAATATAATACTAGAAAAACCTAATATAAAGGAACTTGCCTAAACTCAAGCTCTTAGTTAGCAATGACTGCCCATATCTAGGAGGGTCATAGGTGAAATCCCCGACAAGAATTTATAGTTTCCCATCCAGTCATCCAGGCTACGCTTAAACAGGGTCATAGAAGGTCTTTGTTTGGTGTAAACTGTTAGCCTATTGCAGAGGAGTGGCAGCCTCTGAGAGACATATCGGTCTCTCTAGCAGGTCCTATTTATGTCGCAGGCCAGGTTAAGGTCCATGGAGCAGGTGACCCTTGTTTGATTTGACTTGCGAATGTGCAGCATTTCCATTAGGTTTGGATGTGAGATTGCTCTGTAAGCCAGGCACAAGTCTCCTCTAAGTAGTCTATATGCTGCTAAGTACAGTGACAGTGTCTTCAGTCTGTCAATGTATGACATGTGCTGGAGACCCTGAATTTTCTTGGTTAGTAATCTCTGAGGTCTCTCAAGTTGCTGCAGGTGCCTGATAAGGTACATGCGAAATGGAGCATTGTACTCAAATACTGGCCTGATGAGGGTTGAGTACAGGGGTGTTACAACCTCTTTCGCTCTTGAGGCAATGCCTTTGCTAAAGAGAATGTGATGTAGAATGCCTTCCTTACCACAGGAGACACACAGTGGTCTAAGTTCCCAAGTCTCTCACTACTGAGTTGTTAGGGTATTATTATTTATATGATAGTCTGCAGGGATATTGTTTTTACTGAAGGGGATGATAATGCATTTTTGCATTGAGTTTGAGTCCATGGTTTTGGCACCGATCTTTGGTTTGTGTAAGTCCCTCTTGAAGTAAATTGGCATCATTTGGGGATTCAATGATTGCTCCTAATTTACAGTCGTCAGTAAACTTAGTCAGCCACAGCTCCTCTGTTTTGACCTGAACTTCTGAGAAGTATATTCCAAACAATAGGATGCCTAGCACTGACCCCTGTGGAACCCCATGGGTGACAGGTCTGCTGGTTGAGGTAAAGTCCCCAACTTTGACTGAGTGTGATCTGTTGGTGAGCCAGGTAGCATCCCACCTGATGACATAGGGGTTGATATTCAATTTTCTCCTTTTTAATTTCTCCAAATCGTTTGGGTTTCTAATACCATGACTGGAATTGACCCCATTCCTAAGTCAAAGTATGATTAAAGTTCATGAAATTAGTATTGTTTCAATCTTTGATGTCAGCCAGAAGTGCTCTTCACAGCACCAGCAATGTGCCCAGTAATGACTCCTTCTCCAATTTGTATGGGATTAGATGTACTGGTAACATATCTAAATACTATTGTAGATTCTTTTTTATAAGACCCGTTGATCCTACTTCTATTGGAACTGTCTGGCTATCTTTCTTCCACATTGCTCTCGTTTCTGCTTACAAATCCTGATATTTTATGACTTTGTGTCTCTGTACACAAGACACTTCAGTCACTGAGTATAGCAATTTCAATGATCAATGCTACTTTTGTCTTCTTGTCATAGATCACTTTATCTGTTTTTCTTGCATCTATATTTTGAACTGTTGGTAATGATTGATCACATGTGATGTAGACTTCATCATTTTCTATGATGCTTTGTAGCTTATGTTTCCAGTGTTTTTCAGCTATTTCAATATAATGTTCGCACAATCCCCAGTACAACAGTCTTGCCACATTATTATGCCTTTAAGTATACAGTCCTTCTGCAATTAGTATATCACAACCAGCAAAAAGGTGTGCAACTGTTTCCATTTCTGTTTTACAAAACCTACATTTGTCTGTTTCTCCCACATGTTCAATGAACTTTGTAAACTAACGTGTACATATCCCACTAACTTGGGCTGCCAATATTAACCTTTCATCTTTGGGTTTGAATTTGCCTCTCCTTAACCATTCCTGCTTTTGATCCTGATTTACATGAGGTTCTTCCAGGAGTTTTCTATACTTGCAACTATATTTATGCATTTTCCACATTTCTTGCCTTCTCATCTGATCCTTAACCTTATATTCTTTATTTTGTTTTGGCACATTCAGTTGCTGCCTGATTTTTATCTACTTCTGGTTTGATTTCTATTCCAGCTTGACACGGATATGCTTCTGCTAGACTAAGAAGGTAGATGTAATAAAAGCAATGTGCATGCAGTATTACAACGGATCAGGACCACAAAAGAAAAAAAAATTGATACATTTTGGAGAAGTATCTATGAAGATCCTGTGGAACATAACATAGATACTTCTCCAAACTGTATCTATTTCTTTTTTTTTTTTTTGTGGTCTTTCATTTCCTTTTACCTTGTTTCCCATTTCTCTACAAACCTTTTTTGCATCATCAATAAATTGCTTATTTTGTACTTTTCTTTTATATTTATCTGTGTATCGTCTTGAGTTTTTCTGCCTGTGATGATATTGTTAGTTTATTATGCGATAGTGCATGATAAATCCTGATCCGTTGTAATACTGCATGCACATTGCTTTTATCACATCTATCTTTTTGAAAATTTTTAATGATCTTTTCCCTCTTCTATACTCTTCTAACAGTGACACTTCTTGTTCGATACTTACATGGTGGTATTCAATATCTCCCCTTCCTTTCCCTTACTACCCTGTGTTCTTGTGGTAAATTGTATCCGGTATTAGTTTAGCTGCACAGTAATATATCCTGTTTACTTCTGTTATATTGCATGGATCTCTATGCATAGTCCTAATTACTGTGTTCATTTGTTTTATCAGACTTAGTTTTGGTTTTTTTTTACCTTCTGCAGTCTATTTCTTTCATTGATCTTAATATAAATATCTCTGTTAAATCAAGCAACTCTTCTCTTAGCTAATTTTTTTCTAAACTGTGGGCACATTTTTTTGTTCTCCATTCCCTCTGGGCATTTTATAGAGAGTTTTATAGCATCTTTCTGTGGCACATTCTCTTAAATTTCATCCTGCCAGCTGTTGCTCTTGTCATATGGAAACTCACTGCCCTATCACTCCTCAACATTGACTGCGTCAGAGTTGCCACAGTTTCCTGTTCCTTCTCTTGCTGTCCAGCTTCAAGTGAACATTTATACTGGTTTTCTATGGAAGGCTCCAAAATATCTTCATATGGCAACTGACCAGTTGCTTCCTGTTGCACTGGTTTCCCCTTAATTTGGAGGTCCATTGTTCTATCCTGTTGTGGTGCTTTCTGAACTGAATTTCTACATGGAATCCTTCACATCAGAGGTACTCCATAACCTCAGTTTCTATTTCTTTAACTTCTCCATTACTAATCTCCTTTTCTACTTTTCCTCTTTGTCTTCTTGTTTTTTGTATTGTAAAGTTTTCCATGTCTGGATTCCTTTGTCTGTATTTCTCTTCAAATATCTTTGGTGCTGCTCTTTTTGTATTGATCAGTTTTGCTTTCCCCTTTGCATAAATATTACACCATATTAAATCTCTTTTTCTTTCCCATGTCCATATTTCTTCTTCAGATGTCTCCTGCTCCTCCTGTTTCTCCTTACTTTGGGGACTTGTTCCATCATGCTGTCATGTAACTTGTGCTAGACCTTGTAGACCAAATCCTTCACTTCGCAGGCATTCCATAACTTCAACTTCTATTTTTTAACTTCTACTTTACTAATCTTCTTTTCTACATTCCCTCTTTGTGATATTATTTTATATTGTGAAATTTTCCATATCTGGATGTCTTTGCCTGTATTTCTCTTTGAATATCATTGGGGGTGCCATTTTGTATCAATTATTTTGACTTTCGACTTTGGAAATATATTGGACCATATCAAAATCTCTCTTTCTTTCCCATGCCCATATTTCTTTTTTATACTTTTCAAAAATCTCTAGGTTTTGTTGTTTATATTTTCACACTTCCTCAGATGGTTCATTTTCCATACAGCTCAAAGTCTCTTGGTCTATATAATGTTTTTCACAAATCTGTTGTATTAGCGAACACAAATTTTAATATGAAGCTTCTGACAGTTTTTCTTGTGGAAGTATTTTCATTTCCTCTAATTTCTCTCGTAATCTTTTTGTATGTCTTGTCTGGAAATTCTGGTCTTTTTGCATAATAGTAACAATACATATTTTCTTTCTTATCCTCAATAGTCCACTGGGAAAGTTTATCAATGAGGCTCAAATGTGGGATTGTGCTGAAGACCTTTACGAAGTCAAGGTAGGCTGTATGCATAGATTTGCCTTTGTCTATGGCTCTGGTGATATTTTCAAAGAAGTCCACCAGGTTTAACAGGCATGACCTGCCTTTGACAAAACCAAACTATGTTGGATCAAGGGTTTGGTGAACAACTATATCCTTATTTATAAGGTCTATGGTGATTCATTCCATGGCCTTACAGATAAGGCTGGTTAAGCTTATGGGTCTTTAGTTCCCAGGGTCTGTTGCTGTACCTTCTTTATGAAGAGGGATGATGGTTGTTGTTTTCCATTCAGCAGGGACAAAACCAGTACTCAGGCTGTGATTGAGCACAGTACCTAATGGAGTTGCTAACTGATGTTTTAGAACATTTAAAACACAACCTGGGATGCCATCCAGTTCCATAGAGACTGTGTTTTGGCCTAGGAGAGCCCCATAGAGGCTGTGGTTTTGGCCTTGGAGAGAGCACTAATGACTTGGTCTTTGGAGATGCAAGGTGGAGGAGATGTAAAGAGAATGCTTTGTGGAATGTTAGAGGGGACAGGGGGTGGCATTTTCACCAAACCTGTCAGCTAACAGATTATATACGTTCACAGGATCAGTGTGTGTGATACCATCCACAGCTAGTTCAACACATGTCTAGGTCTTGCATTTTAGGTTACGGATATAGCTGAAGAATGCCTTATGGTTATCCTTAGCTATGGTTAATATTTTTTTTAAGTTGCCATTAGAAAATTTTACAGGTTGTCTTATTTGTTTGTTCAAGCAGAGGAGGGTGTTCTTCCAGTGCTGGGACCTCGCTTTTTTATTCTTAGACAGCAACTTCTTTCTGTTGTTGTATAATGTATTAATGCTAGATGCCCACCAGGGAGGCTTGTTTTTTCTAGAGGATCTTGTTTTGGTCCTATCAGGTACAGCTGTGTCAATGCATTTCTATAAGTGTTTGTACAGGGCATTTGTGTATACCTTAGTATAGTTGTCAATGCCATCTGTGGGAGCAGGAGCTTGGAATTTATTTATGCCATCCCTTAGGAGGGTATAATTAGCTTTGGTAAATTTTTTAGACTGATTTCACCTAAGAGGGGTTCAGGTGTTACAGATACTTCACATGTGACTGATTTGTGATCAGATTTAACCAGTGATGGTCCAATACTTGTGGTGGTGCAACAGTCATCCATGTTGGTGAGGACCAGGTTGAGAATATTTGTGCCCCTTGCGGAGTTACATATTATTTGTTCCAGGGCATTAGTATTAACAAAGTCTAGGAATCTTTGTGTGAGCATGTTGGTACTCGTACAAGTTTTATAGTCAATGGAAAGGGATAGTTAAAATCACCCATGACTAAGTGTTTGGTTGTAATTTGATTGACTCAAGTAGGTGCAAATAAACAATGTGGGTATCTTGATTCATTAAAGGGGGCCTGTGGCTAACAATGACTTGAAGGGAGATCTTACCCACAGTTAGTTGAACTTGGAGTAACTCCATGGAGTTTTCCTGTCTAACCAGTCTAAAGGTGCATTTATCTTTGATAAAGACAGATACTCCTCCTCCTTTGGTTCTCACATGTTCATTTTGCAGTCTGAAAGTGTGGAAGGCATTGTAGCCTTGCAAGGCCAGGGTACTCTATGTGGCCCTGAACCAAGTTTCTGTGACTGCACAGATGTCAACATCCTCCAGGGAGAGGAGTGCTTCCAGAGAGTGCAGTTTATGATTTAAACTCCTAGCGTTTAGCAGCATAACCTTTAATTTATTTGTGAGTGGCATTTTCATGTCCTCGGAAATTTTGTTCTTGAGACCTTGCCTAAAAATGGCACTATGGGGGAGGCAAGTGCCTTAGCTAGTAACTGAAAGCCTAGAGGTGGCAGATGAAGACCATTTCTAGCAAAACAGCATTGTCTATCAATCATGTCATCCTAGGCTGACAGGAACGGGATCCCATTGGAATGACACCAGAAACTAAGCCAGTTGTTGAAGTCACTCATTTTTTGTTTACATTGTGATATCATCCTAGATTAGGGTAGAATATTGCTCAAGGCTAGGGACATACCTGCCTGGGACACATATTCATAGAGCTCAATCATGTCTGTCTTCATACAGTCCAGTGAGGTATGTCTCATGTCATTCACACCAACATAAACTATAACAGAGTCATAACGGTACTTGTTGAGAGACTTGAGTGCATGTGTGACGTGACAGATCCTAGCACCCAATAGCTAGCTGACCATAACCTTCTCCTTATCCAGCCTGGTGAGTGAGACATCTGTATTTCACAACAGAGTCACCTATGACTAAAAAATTGGTTTAGATGTGCTTTGCCCTAGGGGATTATTTGGTGAGACACTGTTGCTTGTGTTTTTATGTGTATTGAGTGCTGTAGGTGTTGTATTATGTGTAGCATGTTTATGTTTGGAAGGTCTCTGGTGTTTAGGTAGGTTTCTGTTGAGTACGTCTGCGTATGATGGTTTATGTGTTGAGTGCATGGTTTACGTAGGAGTTGTAGTATGTGAGCTGACAACCTGTTCAGTGTTACTGTTCTGTGCATGAGAGAGACAGATTTCCAGATTCTTAGTGAAGATGCATCTCTCACAAATTGTACTTGGATGATTTCGGAGCAGAGGGTTGTCAGTGTACATGAGGCAGTTGCTACCCTGCCTCAGGATACCCACAAGCTGGTAGGAGAAATGGAGGGAAACTGACCATCCATAATGCTAGGTTAAATCCTGTTTTCACACTGGGGAGACAGAACATGGAGGGGTGTGGTATAACTGGGTCCTCTAAGCAGGGTCTATACTAATGGGGTGCTCAATTAAGGGCCTATACTAGTAGGGTTCTCTAACTGGTATGAGACAATTGTAGATTTGGTGGTTTTGGGACTGTTTAAGGGGCAAAGGTGCAGCTGAGGTGCTCTCTGAGCAGCTAAGCACAATTTAAGGACTTCTTGGCCAGATCACGGGCAGCTACTAAGGGAAAATGTATCTACTGACGTTTTTGCATCTATAACTGCTAGTGGTTACCCCACTGTGCGGTAGTGCTTGATGGTGCACAGAGGTGTGCTAAGCATAAACACATGAATACAGCAGAGAAGTGGCTGGTCGCCTAACTGTGAAGCTGTGTTAAAACAAGCACAAACCCGAGCAAATGTGGAGCTTATGTAGCAACAGTGAGCAAACTGAATTAAACAATTTAACCAATAAAAAATTCAAAACTGAGCCCTGTGCAAGCAACCTTCAATCAGATGAGTCCTAACTACATTCTCCTATCACAAGGGTACAGGGGGACCCTTTCCAACAAAAGATAGCCTGGTTCAGTACTCAGTTTAACAAGCAGAACCATATTCAGCAGGTTTGAATCTTGTCTATGCTACAGCAGACAAAACATGCAACAAAACAGCAAGAACAGTTTTAAAAAGTCAGCAATATAGCAAAATACAGTTTAAAAGTGCAAAATACGGTATAAAATGTTACTTATGATTAGCAGAATGCAACAGATTCCTTGGATTGCACAGATGGGTTCAGCAGAGCAGTCGCTGGTTGCCTGAAATATTTATTTTTATTTATTAATCCATATTTATTAATCCATTTGTTGACAAGGTGAGTAATACATCATTTTTCAACTGCAATCCAGGAAATCTAAATTTAATTTACAAGTAATTCCTCCATTTGGAGAACACTACAGATAGAAAGCAAATGTATTGTTTACAGACCTCCTTGACAGCCCTGAAAACTGGACAAACTACTTAGAGAAAGTCTGGATATATTCAGTATACTGTAGTTCCTGGTATACGGTAACAACTACACAACAAAAAGTAAATTACATCATATGGTAGACAGTGCAGCTAGCACGATCCAAGGATGAAAAAACAAGTCAGAACTTTTCACTGACAGTGTGTGTGTGTTTGCGTGTGTCTGACTTTGTCTGAATCGGACTACTTCATAGGTTGCTACTATGCAATAGACGGGTCTCTATCAGAAGATCGAAGTTTCAAAACTTCAAATCTGATATGGTCGACACCATATGATTGAAGTTTTGCAACTTCAAATCTTTTAACGGAGATCTCCGTACAGTGTGGAAAGGGAATATTTCCCTTTTCTGCACTGTAGTGTGATCTAGGAGTTGTTACATTTAAGTAGCGAGGGTTGTGGGGGTGCAGGGGGGCTTGTCCCCCTGCTTAAAGCATTTAAATGGTTTATTTGTGTAGGTTGTTGTGTTTTTATAACATTTTCGAAGTTTCAAAACTTTGATCATATAGTGTCGACCATATCAGATTTGAAGTTTTGAAACTTTGATCATGTAATATACACCCCAACAGACCACTTAAGCCATCTGAAACTTGATCACTGCAGTTCCTCTTCCCCACTTCCCCTGTCTATAAGGGATGGGGTAAATTTGCAGTTTCAGATCCATTTGTCTAAATAACCTTTGCGGATAGTAGGGGAAGCGTGTTGCTTTACAAAAGGCAAGATTTTTTTCCAAAGATATCTGTCATGTTAACAAAGATGATTAGGTCCCTCAGTCTTATATTTGTGTTATTATCTATCTTGTTGATATGCACTAGATCAAGCAGGACTGGCCATTTGCAGCTTCGTAGGGCAGGCATAGATCACAACACAGGAGTCAGAAGGTGACAGAGAAGACAGACAGGGGTTTTTAGGTGCTCTTGGTAATCATGGCAGCTCATTCCCGAGACCTTTTGTGGTGTGAGGAAACACTGCAAATTCTCAGGCTAGGTGAAGTACTTGGACAGGTGCATGTTGAATGCTGCACTGCATTCTTGTATGTGCAGTTGATGGACAATAATACCCTCTTTCAATTGATGGGAGATGCCCTTAGTAACCAGTTTGGTGAGGTAGAAGGCTTTCCTAAAGACAGTGAATATGTGGTGGTCAAAATATAACAGACTATTAATGAAGGTGCCTAGGTATCTAATGACAATGCTTGTTTTAAGGGGGTGTCATTTATGTGATAAGTGTGTGACAGTTGCTGTTCTCCAATGATGCTACATTTTTTAGCATTCCGCTTTAGATTATGATCCTAACCTCATGAGTTTGTTTGAACTAGACCCCTTGGAGGACATGGATGTCGTAAGGGGAGCTGATAACTCCAAGCATGTAATCATCTGCAAACCTGATCAGCTAAAGGCTTTTAATGTCAGTTTTGCTATCAGAGAAGCAAATGCCAAATAGAAGTGGTCCCAAAACACAGCCATAGAGTACGCCATTGGTGACAAGTCTCTTACATGACAGTGTGCCACTGACGCTACTAGAGAAGGTTCTTTCAGTAAGGCAGTTTGCAGCCTACTGGTTACACAGGGATTTATATTTAGGTTTACCACTTTGTCACTGATGCCAGGGAGGGGTACAGTGTCAAAGCATTAGCTAAAATCAATGTAAGCACAGAGTTATTCTCATTTAGTACTTCTCTGACACAATCTATCTTTTACAAAGACAATTTTGTTTGGGTCTATGCATTGTGGATTACCAATGTCCCTGTTGTTGAAGTCCATGATAATGCATTCCATCAGCATGCAAGTGATGCTGGTGAGACTCATAAATCTATAGCTGCCAGGTCCATGGCAGGGTCTTTCCTTGTGTAGAGGAATCTCCAGGCTAGTTGCTCAGTATAATGCATTTGAGATTATCCAAGTGCAACTAACTCTGGGCAAGATCGCAATCCAAATTGTTGCTACAGATCCCCCACCATGCCCCAGGATTCCCACTCCTCATTTCTAGATACACTGGAAAATATTAGGGTACAATCCAACACCCTAATAATGGGTGATTTCAACTACCCCACCATTAACTGGGAAAACTACTCATGTACCAACTCTTTTGCTCAACATGTTCTGGAATTCATAAATTCCATTGCCTTGGATCAACTTATCCACATCCCCACCAGGGGCAGCAATATCCTAGACCTGGTCATTACCAACATGGGTGACCGGTGTTCCACACCAAAGGTCAATTCCTCATTGGTCAGATCCGACCACAAGCTAATCACCCTAGACATCCACATCCCGTCCCCACCCCCCATTAGGGAAACCTACCGTAAAAGATTTCTCCAAAGCCAACTTTATGCTTCTTAAGACCGAAGTGGCAAACTTCACAACACCCATGCAAACGGACAATAGAGGTACGACTGCTGAATCCTACCCAATTGAACTTTATAAGCACTTACACAAGTGCATGGATCGTGCTATCCTTAACAAAACTAAGATGTTATCCTCCAAAAAAATGAAGCCAATCTGGTGGTCCTCTGCCATAAACAAACTCTACAACAGAAGAAAGAAACTGTTGTAAAAAAAGAGTAAAATCCCATGATTGGAGGAACTCCTTGGTCAGCCTCAGTAAGAAGCTGTGATCCCTCATAAAATATGCCAAAGCTAGTTATGAAAACAAAATTGCCACTGATTCTAAAGAGAGCCATAAAGCATTCTATAGCTATGTCACGAATCTCAATGGCAACACTCAGATCTGCTCTGAGTTACAGCACAATGGCACTAAACACACAGAACCAACTGATATTGCCAACATCCTGGCAGATAGGTTCAGTGCTAACTTTACCCTCCCTCTCACCCCCTAAAGGACCCATCTCTGTACTGGAAGAATGCAAATTTCCTGTGATCACGGCTGCACAGGTAAAAAAAAAACACACTCTCCAAAGCCAAGAACACAGCATCCATGGGACCTGACAACATCTCAGGCTGCATTCTACATGAACTACAGAGCAAACAGGCACCCCACCTAAGCACCATGTTCAATCATAGCCTCACTTCAGGCTTTGTGTCCATTGAATGGCACACAGTGACAGTTATCCCACTCCACAAAGGGGGAGCCACCATGGGCCCCAGGAACTACTGCCCCATTAGCCTGATGAGTCTGGTCTGCAAAGCCATGGAACAAATCATCATGGAACTTATAAACAAAGACATTGGTAATCTTCACACTTTGGATCCCACCCAGTTTGGGTTTGTAAAAGGCAGATCATGTCTCCTAAACCTGATAGACTTCTTTGAAGCAGTCACCAAAGCCTTAGATGAGGGTAAGGTGGTTCACACAGCCTATCTAGATCTTGCCAAGGCTTTTGACACCATCCCCCACTCTGGAATTATAGATAAACTCACTAAACTAGGTATAAATCCCTATGACACAAGATGGGTTGCCAACTGGCTCACTGACAGAACCCACACTGTGAAATCAGCAGATTACAAATCCGACTTCAGACCAGTGACAAGTGGAGTATCACAGGGTTCAGTCCTGGGTCCTCTCCTGTTTGGGATCTACTTCTCTAAAGTACATGCTAACACAGAAGGTCTTTGGCTAATGAAGTTTGCAAATGACTGCAAACTAGGAGCCATAATCGAAACTCCTAATGATGTGGACATCCTACAAAAGGGCCTCACCTAGACAGATGCCTGGTGTCAAAGCCATGGCCTCAAGCTCAATGCCAAAAAGTGCATTTTCATCCCCTTTGGTAAAAACTCTGTACCCATGAACTACCACATAGGCAGTAGTAAACTTAACACTGAAAGTGTGATAAGAGACCTTGGGATACAGGTGGACAGTAGTCTCTCCTTTGATAATCACATCACCACAGTAGTCAGGAAATCCTTCTATGTGGCACACCTCATCACAAAAGGTTTCTCATCCAGGAAAAAAGAGGTAATTGTTCCCCTCTACTCATCACTCATTAGACCCATTATAGAGTACAATACCCCTTTTGGTATGTACCTCACAAGACATTTACAACAACTGGAAAGACCGCAGAAATACCTTACAAAGAGGATTACTGGCCTCAAACAGATGCCCTATGCAGACCGTCTCAAAAATCTCCAGCTTTACTCCGTGGTATATTGTCTACTCAGAGGCGATCTCTGCCTAACATACAAAGCTATGTCAAACCCAGAGCTGTTGGACATGCTCCACTTAAAGAAATCCCAATCCCTCCAAGCTACACGTTCTAGGGACATAAACCTTGTCACTACAATAAACAGAACATGCTGGAGGGATAGATTCCTGTCCCAGAGACTTCTCATACTCTGGAATAAACTACCTATCTATATCAAACAAAGCTCCTCATTAGCACTCTTCAAGAAAAATCTTGATGTAATTAATGTGTAACTATACTTTATTAATTGAATATTATAAATTTATGTTACTAATTTCATATATTTTATTTATTTTTTTTCCCTCCTTTGTTTAGGTCAGTTGTACATAGTGTATATAAAGATTTATAATACTTGTTTATTGATGATTGTATTGTTAAACATTATATTATTTGGAAAATAAAAAAATATATATTTGAAGGAAAAAAAAAAAAAAGAAAGAAAAATCTTGATGATTGGATGGGAAATAGGAAATTCACCCCGGGGATCACTTCTGTGACTCTGCTCGATAGTGGCACAGGAAAATAATTTTCTTGGGTGGCAAAAGCCAGGGTACCTTCTTGGCTAGGCTTATATAGGCCCTAGGGCCAATAGCCTAGTACCTCCCTATGAACGTATGAATCTATGAACTACTACAGCTATTTTCCACGTTTCTGGTATCTATCCAGTGGCGTGGCAATGACTGAGCAGATTCAGGAGGTGGGAGTCCAACAGGGGATGTTTTATACTGATAATCAGGGATCCCAGTATGCTGTCTGGACTCAAACATCTGGCGTTTTTGGTTTTGGACAGCAATTCTAGTATCTGCTGATGAGTGATATCTGACTAGTGGGGTATGGAATGGATACTTTGTACTGGTTAATTTAGAAGAAATAGTGGGGGAGAAGTTGGAGATGAACTTGTAGGTTAGCATGTTAGCTATATTCTCAGGGTCTGATTAGGTGATGCTGTTAGAGATAAGCTTGGTGCAAAGCTGGCTATTATTTTTATGGTTCCTTACATTAAACAATGTCTTGTGGTTATCCTTCATGTTTACATCGTGATTAGCTTTGTAGGATTTGATCTTATTCCTCAGTTCCTTTGAGATCGATTTTAGAACTGTCAGATTCTGTTTTTTTTCCAGGGCTGTGACCTTTTTCATTTTGTAGTAAACATTTGCTTAAGACTGAGTCCCACCACAGGAGTTTGTTTCTAAACTTGACAGTGCATTTAGACTGAACAGAAAAAGACGTCTATGTGCAGGTACTGAGATGGGAGTATAAATGTTGAGTATATACAACAGTACCTGCTATAGGGTCTTTGAGGAGCAGAGGGACTGTTGTACATATTACCCCACTTATAATCATATTACATCTGTAATCAATGAGAGTTTGACAATGGGTGGAGGGCAGACATGGGCTTTGCTGGGAGGATAGGATTGAGTATTTTGGTGTTTCTAGTGGAGGAGTACACTATTTGATTAAGGGAGTTTGCATTGGTGAAGTTAAAGGAGCATTGCACACATTTGTTTGTATAGGTGACAGTCAGTGGAGGGGAAGTTAAAATCTCTTTGAATGATAGTTTATGATTCAATGGAATAGGAAACTCAGTTATTAAGATGCTTTATGGGTGTTATGGATGGAGTTTGGTAGTTCACTGGGATATGATATGAGGTCTTGTTCTCAGATAGTAAAGCACAGTGCAGTTCAAGGTTATTGCCATTCCCAGTTGTCTGGACGACAATATAGTTTCAGACAAAGACAGACTACCATCAGCAAAATTACTGCTATCTACACTTGCAAGCCTCAACAAATGGTAGAAAGCAAAACCTGGTAGCGGGAGTGCTGTCACTATATCTTGCTAGAAGCTCCATTGCACCTGACTGAGAGTGTTTCTTAAACAATCTGGAAATACAGAGCTGACATAAGTATATTTTCCACTTTATCTAGCTGTTCAGTGTTTCTTAACAGTACTGCACTGTTTTTATTTATTTGCTTGACTAAATTATTTACTTTTCCAAGTCTGCATTTATATATTTGCTGATCTCTGGCTGAATTCTGTTTTCTGATCTTTGCTGAAATTTTTTATTTCTGTTCTAAGGCATTTGGCACAGCACTTTAGTTTGACTAACTGATTCCACATAGGGGGTCCTTTACAGCTCTCTGGTGCAGCAGGGAGTTTGTAGTGAACTCATTCCATGGTAAAAATATGGGTCAAACAGCTTTTGTGTTATCTGACTGCCTCAAGGTGTGGCTTTGGAGGGGTCTTTATCTTGCTGGTATAAAACTATTACCTTTGTGTGAATTTCTGCTTATCTTCTTAGAAGCTCCATTGTGCCTGACTGAGAGTATTTCTTAAACAATCTGGAGATACAGAGCTAACATAAGCATATTTTTTGCACTTCATCTAACTGTTCAGTGCTGATTAGGTGGGGCTTTCAAGACGTTATAATTTAATGTCTATATACAGTATAATACTGTATGATGCTCTTTTGTTTATGCAATTGTCTTTTATGTAACTGCATTTCTACTTATTTTAATAAACACCTATTATTCTTAACAGCACTGCACAGTTTTTTATTTATTTTCTTAACAGTACTGCACTGTTTTTATTTATTTGCTTGATTGACTTATTTACTTTTCTGCATCTACATTTATATATTTGCTGACTTCTGGCTGAATTTTGTTTTTCTCCCACCCTTCTGCCCAGCTGCCATTGTGTTCTTAAAGTTGGTGGCTTTTGCAGTTGCCCACCCCTACTGTAAATGTGATCTGAGGCACTGCTCGCAGTCCCGTTTCATTAGCTCATTCTACATAATACAGAGATAATTTGGGAAGACCAAACCCCTAAGTTTCTTAACCTTGAATTATCTTCTGTTACTCCTCTCTCCCTTTCCACTTTATTAAAAAAAAAAAAAAAAGCACACGTTATCCAGCTGCTTTTGCTGTATTTCTGTTTCCTCCTCCTACTCTATTACTTCATCTTGCTTTTTCTGCTATTTGCCGCTTGTTCTCTAAAGTGTTCAATTGCATCTTTTCTGTTGCATTTATTACTGCTTGTTTATAGCATGTTTAAATTGTAAGTGTTATTCTAAACCTCTTAGTTTTGGTTTAAGTACTTGGACTTTAGGCCTTCCCCTTAGCTCTCCCTGGACTTTCTCCCTCAGGTTCTGACAAATATGGATGGACAATTTCCTACAGTTTCTCCTGCCAGTCTGGTTAATATGGGCATCCTGAGACAGTGTAGCAACTGCTTCATGTACATGGACAACCATCTACTACTACCACCTAGGAACACAATTTGCGTGAGATGCAATTATATTAGGAACTTAGAGTCCATGCTTTCTCCCTCACAAGCCAGTATATCTGGCACTGAGCAGGTTGTCAACACAATCACTACACCTCAAACACCACCCACACCTACACAACACACATCCCTACATATGCAGAGGTCCTCAACAAAAACATACCCAAGCAAAGGAGACCGCCGCAACAAAAACACACATGATCTCCACAGTCCTCCATACCACATACCACTCAGAGTCCACACACCTGTGTCTCACAGCCACTAAGGCTTAACCATAAACCCAAAATATTAGCCATAGGAGACTCTATTGTGAGACACACATATGTGCCTCTCACCAGGCTAGATAAGGAGAAAGTCATGATTAGTTGTCTGTCAGGGGCCAGAATTCGCCATATCACATATGCACTCAAGTCTCTCAATAACAAGTATTGTTATGACTCTGTCATAGTCCATGTTGATGTGAATGACTTGAGATGTACCTCCCTGGACTATATGAAGAGAGGTATGATTGAACTCACTGAAAATGTGCCCCAGGCAGGTATGTCACTAGCCTTAAGCAGCATTCTACCGTCACCCAGAATGATGCCTCAATACAAACAGAAAATGATTGACTTTAACAATTGGCTTAGTTTCTGGTGTTATTCCAGGGGGATCCAACACCTGACAACCTAGGAATATATGACTGACAGACCACAATGCTTTGCCAGGGATGGCTTGCACCTGTCTCACTTGGGCTTGTGGTACAGGTTCTTGTCTCCCCCATAGTGCCTTTTTTAGGAAAAGCGATGAGGTTAAAACTACCAACTAAAAAATTTCAACAAAATGCAAATTAAAGGCCATGCAGCTAAATGCTAGGTGTCTAAACATGAAACTGCACTCATTGCAAGCATTCTTAACCCTGGAAAATGCTGACATCTATGCAATCACAGAAACCTCGTTCAAAGCTGCGGAGAGCACCCCAGCCTTACCTGGTTATTCATCCTATCATACATTCAGACCCCAAACTGTGGGCAGTAAAGCCAAAGGAGGTGGAGTTTCAATATACATACACACCTCCAGGCTCATCGAACACTATGATGCACAGGAGACACTCCAGGTGCAGGTAACCATTGATAAGTCCCCTACACAAATCATAACTAGCTACCGGCCCCCAAATCTGACTCAAGATGCCCAGTCCGCCTATCTGGACCTCTCCGAATCTATCAAGATTCAACCCTTTACTCTGAACATGGGTGATTTTAACTTCCCAAACATAGACTGGAAGAACTACTCATGCCAGAACACAAATGCCCAGAGACTCCTCAATTTTGTCACTGCAAACACCTTGGAACAGCTAGTCGATACCCCCACAAGAGGGGATAATATCTTGGACTTGGTATTAACCAACATAAGTAACCACTGCAGCATCCCTGCAGTATCGTCCTCCCTGGTAAGATCAGACCATAAAGTGGTCACTTTCGAAGTCACTATCTCACCCGACCCCTCCCCCTCTAGCTAGGGTCAAACAAAAAAACTTCTCCAAAGCTGATTACAGCCTCCTTGAGGGATGGTATAAACAACTTCACAGCCCCCTCCTCCCTCTCTAGGAACTGGCATCTATATCCAAAACTACATCTAATCACTATACGAGCATTTATATAGATGCATGGAATTAGGAATACCCATAAGGACTAAGTCATCCTCCGCAAGGAAGAGTAAACCTGTCTGGTTGGCATCTGCAATAAATAAACTCTATAACAAAAGTAAAACATTGCTGTCCAGGACTAAGAAGGAGCAGGTGCCCAACTGGAAGCAATCTCTCCTTAGCCTGAACAAGCAAATAAGAGCACTAGTGAAATCCTCCAAAGCAAACTTCAAGTCCAAATTGGCCACATCTGCTAGAGACAATCATAAGGCCTTCTTCACATATATTTGCAATCTCAGAGGAAGCACCCAGAACTTTTCAGAACTGGTGGTCAAGGACACCATATATACAAATGTCGTAGATATAGCAAACTTGCTGGCTGAAAGATTCAGTGAAAACTTCACCCCTCTGCTCTGTCCCCTCATCAGTAAATCAGGAAATCCCCAGTACCTGCCCCCTTCCCCTTATATCAACAGAATAGGTCATCCCTGCTGTCTCAAAGGCAAAAAATACAGCCTCCATGGGACCCGATAACATCCCAGGCTGCATCCTACATGAACTCAGGAAGGATCTTGCAGCACCATTGGGCGCCCTATTCATCCAAAGCCTGAGTACTGGCTTCATCCCAGCTAAGTAGAGGACAGCCACTGTCATCTCTTTGTACAAAGGTGGAGCGCCCACTGTTCTGGGAAATTACAGACTCATCAGCCTAACTAGCCTGATCTGCAAGGCCATGGAATGGATTATTATGGACCTCATTAACAAGGACTTTGGCAACCTCCAAACACTTGACCCCACACAATTTGGCTTTGTCAAGGGGAGGTCATTTCTGTTAAATTTGGTTGACTTCTCTGAGACAGTCACCAAAGTCATGGACAAGGGGAAGACAGTGCACACCACCTACCTTAACCTGACCAAAGCCTTCGACACTATTCCCCATTCGGGCATAATAGATAAACTCTCTCAACTAGCCATCAATCCATATGTTACCAGATGGGTAGTAAACTGGATCACTGATAGAACACATCTAGTCAAAATAGGGGGAGCCACCTCAAGCAGTAGACCCAAAATGAGCGACATACCCCAGGGTTCGGTCTTGGGGCCTCTGTTATTTGGGATATACTTTCCTGAGGTGCAGACCAAAACCAGTCGGCTATGGCTGACCAAGTTTGCAGATGACTGCAAGCTTGACGCTGTCATCAATTCCTCTAGTGATGTGTTCTCACTGAAACAAATGACTGGTGCCAGAGATATGGCCTCAAGCTGAATACCAAAAAATGCATCATCATCCCTTTGTGGACAGTGACATCCCCACAAATTATCACATTAATAACAATGTCTTAAGCAGTCAATCAATTGTGAGAGATTTGACACCCATGTTGATAGCAAACTAACTTTTGAACACCATGTTGCTTCCATCTTACAGAAAGCTTTCTATATGGCCTACCTCATAAGTAAGGGTATCTCATCCAGTGACAAGGAATGAAGAAATACTGCCAGGAACCACCACGATAAGTAAAAAATCGAAGTTTTATTTTAAAACAAACATCAGGTTATGTGACAAGGAAGTCATAACATCCCTGTATTCTTCCCTTATAAGGCCCATTATTGAGTACAATGCCCCATTCAGCATGCTGGAGAGACCACAGAGGTTCCTCACCAGGAGAATCCAGGGCCTCTAAAATCTACCATACACAGATAGGCTAAAATCCCTATCCCTCTACTCAGTTTCATACAGACTCCTCAGAGGTGACCTCTGTCTGGCATACAAGGTGATCTCAGACCCTGCCTTGACGGGACTGATGCATATCACCAAGTCAAGCTCTACTCACGTAACCCACACATGAGGTCTCAACCTGGTCTGTGACATCAATAGGACTTGTTGGCAGGACAGATTTGTGCCCCAGAGACTCCCCATCTGTGGAATAGACTCCCTCTCCACATCAAGCAGAGTACCTCTTTACCCCTTTTTAAGCGCAACCTGGATAAGTGGATGGGAAACAGAAACTACACCCCCTGGGATTCCTCCCGTGTCCCTGCTGGTATGATCCTGGAAGGCCTCAAGTGATGCACTTTCTTAACTTTCTTATTCAGACTCCTAACATTGACCAGTCTACACTATTTGCCAGATTCAAATTTGGATTTACTAGTTTGGTGGCCTCGGTAAACTGACATTGCAGAAAAGGCAGTATGGGAGTTGATACTGGGTTAGCCAGTAATCCCCTGGGGAGGTAGGTATAGGCCATCCCAGTGAAACAGGCAGGACTGTCTTCCATCTCACCTCAGGCTGATACACATTGGACACTCACAGAATGACACCAATAATTTAGCCAGTTATTAAAGTCAGTCATTTTTTTGCTTATATTGTGTCATAATTACCAGCGATGGTATGATACTGCTCAAAACTAGTTTCCTTTTAGCCTTAGAAACATAATTAGACTTCAGTGCCCTAATGATATGGTAAATTCTAGTACCTGAGAAACAACTGACTGCTTCCCTGTCTTTGCTCAACCTTGCGAGTGCCATGCTGGTGTGCCTCAAAATGGCTTGAAGTTTGTCTATATATATGCAGCAAATTGATGAAGAAAACCGTGTGAGAGTAAATGTGTGTAAGCTTATATACATTTCCCCCACTGTTGTGTAGTCTTGGAGTTAGCTGCTAGGGTGTGGGGGCTCCAGGTGCAATGCAAGTCTGATGAAGCGGAGTGGATCCGTGAAAGTGCTTACTAGTATATTTTGTTTTTTATTAAAGGAACCTGCTGTGTGTAACCAATGTGTTTCGCTCTTCTTGCACGTCTCAAATTTGGTTTGAGAAGCTGATAGGTGTTATCAATGAGTGAAGTTTACTGCTGTTAGTTCTTATGAAAGTTACTTTTGTATTATAACAAACAACTAATTATATAGCGGTGTTAACAATTAAGGTGATGTGTGTTTTTTTTGTACAGAATATCAATGTATGATCACAGTAGCATGCTTTTTCTCACTTGTGCACAGTTGCCTTAAAATTGCAAAAATCCACATTTTCTTTTATTTCATTAATATTATCTCACCATAAGCCACGGTGGTACAGCGATAGTGCTGTTACCTCACCAGCAAGAGGTTCTCCTGTTCGATTCTTGGCTGGAGTGTCTCCTGTGTGGAGTTTGCATGTCCTCCCTGTGGTTAAGTTGCCTTCAAAAGGCATGTGTGAATGGGCATGCCTTTGCTGAAGGTTGGGCATTGGGCTGGCAAGTTGGCACCATAAAAATCGACTGCCAATCATTAGCAGACCAGAGTTCTGCTGCAGCGACCCCTAACTGGGAAAAGACAAACAACCTGTAAAATACAGTGGGATTTAATGTGTATTTATTTAACATTTGTTGACCGGGAATGTCCGACTAGGTTCCACAGATCCTGTTTTCAGCAGAGGCCCGGGGAGAAATGCTCCAGAAACATGTCTTTAGAATGTGGGAGGAAACCAGAGTACCCAGAGGAAACCCACATGAACACAGGGAGAACATGCAAACTCCACACAGAAGGCACCCCAGCCAAGAATCAAACCAGAGAACCTCTTGCTGTGAGGTGACAGCATTAACCACTGCACCACCCAATGTATGAAAAGCACTGCATAAATGTTGAACCTTTTACTCTGCAGAGATTGATAGTTATCCACAACAGAGCTAAATGAATCCCTGGGGCAAAACAATAAATTATGGAAGATGAAGATGAACAGGAAACAAAAGTGCATACATAGAACAAAATTAAAAAGTTGTTTCTGAACAACTGCAGCTCAAAAATGTTTGCATTCATGATTATGCTGTTCTGTGTAATTGGAAGAGACAGTAAACATTACTGACACGCTGCTGTTGTTATCATTCAATTCAAAATGAGCTTCATTCGGAATTATGATATCCTTAGCAACCCTCACTACCCCTGTCTTTAGCCATAAGGCAATAACTTTCATTTTGAGACTTCCAGTTCCCCCTTCTATTGCTTCTGTGACTCACAGGTGTCTCTCTCACTCTCTCTATAGCTGTCTCCCCTCCCCCACATCAGTTTCCCTGGTTACAGGCTCCGAAAAGGATGATGTCATGCACATTTTGCAGGGCACAGCCCCTAGTGTTCCAGGAAACTGAGTACATTAACCTGAGAGTTCTCAAGTCACTAACAGTTGAGGGGTACTTTGCTGAAATGTTGCTCATCATTCTTAGCCCCCCTTCTGCCATTGAGGTGAGGTGTGTGTATTTAATCCTTGTCATGGAAAGGCATCTTCCTTGCTAATGTATGCAAGTTATATGTCAAAAAGCCCGAAGACGAATAGTTCTTACTGAATCATTTATTTAGTGAGTTTTTTAAAATTATAATCTTTCAATCAGGGACTAATTTTCAAAGTCTCTTTGTTAAGGCTCTGTTTCACTGAAAGAATGTTAATGAAATAAAATACAACAGAAAAGAATAAAAGAATAGTCACCCATCTCATATCTGAGACATGTTTTCAGTCTACATCTAATTAAAATGCAGCTGTCAGTCTTTTCGTTGTGTTATATATAGTTTTGAGATGATAAAGGTGATATTTATTTTTATTTGATTGCATACCATCTCTAAAATTCATCACCATTTTTCTTCCCTCCAGCAGCAAAAAAAAAACAAAACATGCTGATGGTTCCTTATACGTCTTAAAACCTTTGTCTGCTTTTACTGCATGGTTTCTGAAGTTCTGAACTCTTGTTGACTACAAGAATTGCAGAATAACATTATATTTATGGAGATCATGTACACACCATAAATAGTACCTTAGTAGTTATATAGTTAACAAAATTATTTTAGGTATTAAAAAAAAGAAAGAAACTAAAACTGTTCCACCTGATAAGAAAAAAAAAGGGGGATCAAGTATGTGAGCCAAATGAAAGAACATAGTGGTATACTGATGGTAGAAAGCCATGGATTACAATAAATTCAGCCTGTAATTCAGAAAAATAGAAAACAAGTAGTTACAAGACTTGGTCTAGCAGCAAATTGTGCAAAGATGGTGGTGTCAGACTGAAGGGGAGGGACAAACCTTTTTCTAAGAATGACTGTAAGAATAAGACTGCATATTATAGTTAGTATGACCTCTGCTAAAAGGAGGAACAACATATCTGCAGAAAGAAGTAAAGACTTGTTGAACATGTTAATGATAGTGGGACACAGCACATTTCAAAGAGATTATGGGTTCAAATTAAGATGCCTATAGCAGACAATGAAGTTTTTCAGCTTGAATACCAATGCAACACACAAGGAAGGCACTGCTGACACAGACTATTTCAACTTTAGGTTTCAGAATTAATTTAAACTTTTAAAATACATCTGAAATTTCACCCAGTTATCCAGTACTCTACGAAAAGTAACTGAATAAGCTATCTGGGAACAAGTCCCAATGTGGTAGCCTACATAAAATATTCTCTCCATAACAGAATATGAAAGAGACATGTTACTGAAATCCACAACACAGGGTCAGGGCAAATTGTTTCAAAGTGATTTTCCAATGCTTTCTAACCTTACCTTTGCACCAGGGCATGTGATGCAAAAACTGCCAAACAGCACCTTTACCCATTAGGGGGCAATTTTTTCTTATAATTCAACAGGAAAACACATTTTTAGAAAATACAGGTTCCTTACACTGAGTAACTGAGGAAAAAACTAAACTTTAATCTTAGTGGCATCAATGTAGGAGAAATGTGAGTTGTGGCCATAGACCTTAATGGGCACACCACTATGCATGTGCAAAGGTGCCGCATTAAAGTCTATGGATGCAACACGTTACCCCAAGGTAACATCACAGTAGTAAATGCTATCCTTATTCGAGTCATATTTGGTTTAATAAAAAGTTTATGAAGCTTTTTATATGTGTAACAAAAGGAGATACTGTCAGCCCAGCTATCTGGAATTTTGCAAGTGGTTGTGTGTCATTTGTGAATACCAACATGATTCATATGCCTGTGTTACAAATGTATTAGAGCTGTATGTCATATTGTACAGACGTGTGCTGAAGAGATATTTTTTATATACACTGTTGTAACTGTTTAACAGGGGAGACTGAAACACAGGAGATTAACTTGCAAAACTTCAGAAGAAAGGTTGAGGTTAACTTACTTTATAGCTGGGCAATAAACAAAAAGATGTTACCTCTAAGTTTCAGTGCAGTAACAGACACAATGTCTAGAACTAGAAGTTTTTTGTATTGTCTTTATATGTGGAGGAATGCAAATTATTTTACGGCTTTCTCCATTTGCCAAAGATCTGAGGGCTATGTATTTTTCACAGAGAGATGCTAAATACTAGCAGTTTCTAGCAATGGACAGTTTCACCTGGGGTAGTCAGATGACAAGAAGTGATGTTGTGCTGCAAGTATCCCAGCAGCAATATTTGAGATATTAATTTAAGAACTCTCTGCGAGAGAGGTAATGCATTTTCTATTTTGTCTTTTGACCTGACAGCATCAGCTGGGAAAACCACTCACCACACCTGTCTTGCCTTCTTATGAGTAAGTAAGTCTAGGGTACAGTAATTTCTCTTAGATACAGTTAGGAATATAGTGAAGATAGCTTAGATGTTTTCTTTATTTATCTGAGACTGTCCTGCAATGTTGTTTTAAATATTTCCTGTGATTTTGAACTCTGAAGTTACTATGATGATTAACTGAGTATTTTCTAGTTCTTTTATTGTTTATTATTAAATATATTTAAACCTATCTTTGTGGCTGAAATTTGTGAGACATATTTAAGCTCCACTTGCATGTCTATTTGGTGACACTGTCCAGGCCACTCATAACAGCCTT
>NC_056744.1:1609629035-1609701535 GCF_019279795.1 Protopterus annectens | reverse complement strand
CCTTACTAGGGAGGGCAACACACAGGAGGTAGTGCAGTGACCCCCATGTTGGTAAGCACTAGTTCTAGGACATTTGAGCCCCAAAGTCCAAGAACCACAGAGCGATCATGTTTGTGCTGAAGCAAGTTGCCCAGTCAATGAAAGGATAGTTGAAATCTCCCATAACCAAGGTGTCTGGATGTATATGGAGTGACTCTAGCAAGTCCAGGTAGGTGGTGTGCTTCTCCTGGTTTATGGTGAGGGACCTTTAGCTAGCGATGATGTGGTAGAGTATTTTACCTGTAATTATTTGGACCTGGAGTAGCTCAAGAGAGTTGTACTGTTTTACCATTCTCAAGGTGTAGCTGGATTTAATGAAGATGGATACATCTCCATCTTTGGTTCTTTCATGCTCACTTTGGGTTCTGAATGTGTGAAAGTCATTATAGTCTTGTATGGCTGGGGTACTCTCTATGGCCTTGAACCAAGTCTCAGTGACTTCACAGACTTCAGCACCTTCCAAGGTGAGTAGTGCTTCCAGGGAGTGCAGTTTACTGTTTAGGCTCCTAGCATTAAGCAGCATGACCTTGAGTTTGTTGCTAGTGGATTTCTTTAAGTCAGAGGTTTTGCTGTTTTGACATTGCCTAAAAAATGCACTATGGGAGAGACAAGCATTTTTGACAGTATCCAAAATCCTTGAGAAGACAGGCGAAGGCATCTCTAGCAAAGCAGCATGGTCTGTTGACCATGTCGTCCCAGGCTGACAGATACTGGATCCCCCTGGAGTGACACTAGAAGCTCAGCCAATTATTGAAATTGATTGTTTTTTGTCTATATTGTGGTATCATCCTAGGTGAAGGTGGAATGCTGCTTAGGGCTAGAGTCATACCTGCCTGGGACACATAATCTGAGAGTTCAGTCATGTCTCTCTTCATATAATCCAGAGATGTATGTCTCAAGTCATTCACTCCAACATGTACTATGACAGAGTCATTATGGGAGCTGTTGCTGAGTGACTTGAGTACATGTGTGATTTGACCGATCCTGGCACCTGACAGACAGCTGACTGTGACCTTCTCTTTGTCCAACCTAGTGAGTAGGACATCTGTGTGTCTCATTATTGAGTCACCTGTGACCAGGACATTTGGTTTTGTGGTGTTTTGCCTTAGAGACTTAATTGTTGAGATACTGGTATGTGTGTTATTATGTGTAGTGGTGAATTCTGTTTGTATACCAGTATGTGTGGATTTTTTACACTTGGGGGGTCTCTGGTCTTTTGGTAGACTCTTAGTGAGTACCTCTGCATATGTGGGTTTATGTGTCTTGACCTTATCTTGTATGAGAGGAGAGGTGTTTGTGCTGACAACTTGTTTGATGTCTTGTTTATTGTTATGTGAGAGGACCGATTCTAATTTCATGGTATAGTTACATCTCTTGCATACTGTATTTGTTTGCTTTAGGCGCAAGTGGTTGTCAGTATACATAAGACAATTGCTACATTGCCTCAGAATGCCCATGTCAATCAGGCTGGCTGGGGGAATGTTGGTAAATTGACTGCCCATAGACGCAGGCAATTTTCAAGTACTAATTTGTGAGATGGCAAATTAGATCAGCTATCGCTCTGGGATTAACAAGGGGACTTAATCGTTAGAAAATCAGGGATGAAAAGTTAGACAACATTGCTCAATGCTCAGCTAAGTTGCCTGCATGTGTAGAAGCATGCAGCTGCATTGCCTGCAGAGCAGCAGAGAACCTGGGAGGGTTTCACTGACTGCCTTCTAGGGAAAAAATCGTGTTTCTAGACATTTGCATCTATACAAGACACCACTAATCCCCATTGCACAGAGTGCAGCTACGCACAGATGGAAGGTTTATATACAGGCAGAATTAAACAGTTTTAAACTAGTCTGCCAACAGGAAATCACACAATGATCCTTCCTCCAGCAATCTCCAGCACAGACAAGGCTATAACCACACTCTTCTGCCACAAGGGTGCAGGGGAGCCCTTCTTAATATGAAATGGCTAGATTGGAGTTCAAGTGTATGAAAAACAGGCTAGATTCAGCAAGTCTGGATCTAGTCTATGCTAACTTAGCAATATTTCAGTGCAAAACAAGTCCAGATAATGAAGCAGGCACATGCATTAATAACAGACCAAAAGGCACAAATGAATGCAGTCTTCTTCTTTTCGATTTTCCTGGTTAGGGGTCACCACAGTGGATCATTGTCTGCTTATGATTGGCAGTGGAGTTTTTACAGTGTCAAGTTGCCAGCCCAGCACCCAACCTTCCAGAGTAGGCACACACATGCATGCCTAGGGCCAATTTAGTGTGTCCAATCCACCTACAGCATGTCTTTGGGAGGAAACTGGAGCACCTGGAGGAAACCCATGTGACCACAAGGAGGACATGCAGACTCCGCACAGAAGGCACCCCAGCCACAGATCGAACTGGAGGACTTCTTGCTGTAAGGCGGCAATGCTAACCACTGCACCACCATGGCTGCCCACACAAATGAATGCAGTAAAACAGTAAAATACAGTTGAAAAAATGCAGATAAAACACAAAATAAACTTAATTTGCATCATGGTACTTGACTTATCAAATGCTATGATGTATCTCCTAACCATGATTATCTCCGAACATCAGAAAATCACTTTAAGATACATCAGGATGTCAGCTACAATGACAGATTAGTGTACAGTATGACTGCAGAGACAGATAATGTAACCAGTGATCCTATCTTAATTGCCTCAAGGTACTCAGTGTGGTCAGTGCTGTGCTTAGTTTTAAACATAACAAGTAAAAATAATACAGTTCCACTGGGAACAGTTTAATATTGTTTGAAGAACTACTCTGCTTAAGGCCAGCAAATATATGTAACAATGGATACTATCTGAAATGTTTAAGTAAGCTGCACAAGTGTTAGGAAACAGTCATACAAATGATCTCCTTTCAGGGATCATTGCCATTGCTTGTAGCTAGTATAATAACCCCCCTCCTTTACAGAAGTGGGCAGCAGATATTATGGCTAGTGTGGAGCACTTGTACAGGACAGTACAGCTATGAAATAACAATGTAGGAAGAGGAATTGCCAAGCAGTCTATTTAAGATGAGAAACTGAAGAAAGGAGATGTTATACCTCATCGCTGCAGCTCTTGATCTCTAACCTTCCCTTCCAAGAGGCAGAGGCAGTAGTGCTGTGGAAGATCAATAGGAAGTCATGCTGTATGCATTTTAATATCAGGAACTGCAAAAAGGGCAATATGTGCTCTGCATATTTGAGCACAAACCTGGCTGCATTCCATTGTCAGATACTACAGATGGAATATTGTGTTTTTTTTTAAGAGGAACTTGAAGCATGATTGGATACATCAGCTGTTAGGGCTCTTTTTTAAACAGAAACCACCTGCTGAGGTACTACAATTGGGACATCAATGGTTGTTCTGCGTATTTGAACACAAACCTGCAGTGGCTGCATTGCAATGTCAGATACTACAGGTGGGATATCAAGTGCTTATTTTGAAGAGGAACCTGCAGAAGATGTATGCCATGATTGGGAATGTCAAGTGTTAGGGCTTTTTTTTTAAAACAGAAGTCACCTGCTGAAGTCATTCCACCATGCAGTACTATAAATGGAATATCAGATGCTGTCAGGTTTTGTCTTTTTCTTTCTTTTTTTAAGAAGAAGCTACAGAAGGTGCATTCTGCCATCAGGTGCTACAGGAGGACTATCTGATGCTGGGGGCTTTTGTTTTTTAAAGGAAACCATCTGCAGAGGGTGCATTCTACCATAAGGGCTTTGCCTTAGGGAATTAAGTTGCTAGAAGCTTTATCTTTAACCTGCAGAGGATACATTCCATCATCAGGTGCTATAGGTGTGACAGTCATTCTGAGAATATAAGCAGTAGAATTTAGTCAGTAAATATTACCAATGAATACCCATTCTGGGAGTATTACTGGTGATACTCACTCAGGGAAAATTAGCAGTAGATAACTACTCAGGGAATGCTATCTGAACAAATTTTGAAAATGAGTTTCCACACTAAACTAATTATCATATTTATAGTGTGATGACCCTGTAAAGCACAAAGAGGCCATCTAAGCACTCAGTATATTTGCAACTAGAAGACTAACAGCATGATAGAATCTAGAGAGAAGAAACACACAAGCAACCAACCAATAGACTATCTGAATGTAACAGTGATGCTCATAGTCTTTTCTGCCAGAATGAATAGATGCACAAAACTTGTCTTTAGATATAAGCCTATAGCCCACATATACTGTCCAAATGTATTCAGTTCATTTTTCTGTTTTAAATTCCGCTTTCCTTTCAGTCTGAGCTTAGACCATCTTCAAACTTTCTAATTCTGTTTTGTCTTAGAAATTCTTATCCTGTCATCCTCTAAAAATTCCCCTGGAAAAGAATGACACTTCTTGTTTTCCCTTTCTAGAATAATTCTAGAATAAATACATCCTTATATTTCCATCCATATTTATACCATATATAGTGACTACAAATACAATGGGTTTGAGCTCTGTAACTTAGAGCTGAACTTGTTCAACGGTGGAAGGTATACTAAACAAGTTCCTTCTGAAACTATCAAAGTCTCTACACTTCATTCTTTGCAGAGAAATAAAAGTAGCCTAGAAATTTTCTTTCGATGTTTTGAGTAAATACAGTGATTTGTCATTTCTAAAGCAATGTCTAGAGAGGCAACCAGGGACAACATTGTCTGATCTAATAAAGTTATGTCCATTATCCTTTATCACATGACCAGAAAAGCATGTTGTTAAATGACTGTGTAACTGATTAAAAGTACTCCAACTCCAGCACGTAGAAAATGCCCTGATAACACCCTGCCCTCCTGTTATGGATATAATGCTATTAGCCCATGACTTTGCATCTGCAAAAAAAAAAAGCTTCACAGACATTTTATCACATTGCTACTCGGCATGCCATTTTTGTCACATGTCTATTCAGCATGCACAAGTTCCATTCTTGCATACTAGCTGCTTGAATGGGATTGCATTTTATTAACAAACTGTACTGTGAAATGCAGCTGTTTCTGCTATCATTTTTCATGGCTTAGCTTAGAATTGAAGGTACTGTTCTCTCTCTCTTACTTTCTTTCCTAACTGAAGATTAAAGGGACTGGAAGAAAGCATAGTTGCATAAGTAAACTAACCATAACACTAGATGTTTCAGTGATCACTGCTTCAGTTGCTTAAACTATATGGGTTATATCCTGCATAGGATGTAACAGCTGGCCAGCTTCCAAAGCTTCAGGGCACCCAAGAGGACATTACTAGAGAAAATAAAAATAAATGTCCACACCCTGGCAAAAATTATATTAAAAATTAAGGGAGATGTAGGGAGGGAGCAGCTACTGCTGCAGTGATCACGCAAACATCTACTGTTACGGCAAGTTTACTTACACACCTGTACTATGTTTATCACTAGGATCACTGCTGCGGTCGCTTCAGTTATACAGGTAGATAACAATAGCTTAGAAGGAGTGAGAGGAGGAAGGATGAGGGCCCAGGAGCCCTGGAGAATGGTATTAGCAAAGCCTGTCCTAAACCTGGAGAAGGAACCTAGTTTATTGTGCTTTGTAAAGGTATGCACATACTTCTAGAATCATCCCTTTCCAAAAAAGCCATAGATGAAGCCAAGGCCCTGGTAGAATGAGCCTTGGTACTGCTTAGAATAGTTTTGTTGTGGTGGGAAAACAAAAGGTTATACCTCGAGTTGAGACAACCATTGGGAAATAGTCTGTTTTGACACAGGTTGTCTTTTTTCCCTGCCTTCACAAGAAATTAGCAATTGATCAGAAGTTTTGAAAGATTTTGTTTTGTCAAGATAGTACATGAGTTATCTATGGACATCCAAGGTATGAACCATCCTTCCTCCCTCATTTTTAGGTTCTGGAAAGAAGACAGGAGAGGTGGGCAGCTTGGTTTAAGGTAAACTCAGATACCTCTTTGGGCATAAAGGAAGGATAAGTCATCAAAGAAACCCTATCTTTTTGGAAAATGAGATATGGTTGACTCACCATAAGAGCTTGCAACTCAGATACTCTTCTTGCAGAGGTCAGAGCAATCAGTAAGTCTGTCTTCCATGTCAAGAACCTCAAGCCAGCCTGATGAGCTCGGTTAAGATGAAGCAAGTGTTAGTTTTTCTAACAAAACAAAAATTAAGATCCCAAGGAACAGCCACTGGTTTCTTGTGCAGAACCCCTTCCAAAACATTTTCACATGAGGTTGCATAAAAAAAGATGAGGATCCATGGACTGCACGCTGAAATGACAGACAAATTAACTCTGAATAAGAAGTAAGATGGGCCATAGGATAATAACACATACAAATACTGTAAAACCAGAGAAAACTAGCTCTGAATGGGTGCTGGTTCTTTTGTTGGCAGAAACTAGAAAACTTTTTTTCCAATAGTTAATATATGATTTTCTAGTAACAGGCTTTCTTGCCTTTATTAGTACCTGCTGCACATACTCAAGAGAAAAAAGTTACCTAAAAAATTATTAATACCCTATCATCCAGGCAGTAAGTTCCAGTTGTTTGTTTTCAGGATTTATCAAACACCCATGGTCTTGTTGAGTAAATCCAGTACATGAGGAAGCTTACAGTAATTGCCCCTGGCCATTTCCAAAAGAAGGGAGGACCACTGTTGTCTGGGCCAGAAGGGAGTCACCACAATTATTTTTTTGGAGTCCTTCTGTATCTTCAGATGTACCCTGAAAATCAGTGGAAAGGGTGGAGAAGCATACAGAAACATTCCTGTTCAAGGAAAGTAAAAGGCATCTGTCTACCAGTTTTTTTGCATGGAGTCCTGAAGCAGAAGTTTGAGAGTTAATTGTTTAAAGAGGAGGCAAAAAGACCTACTTGAGGTTTTCTCCAGGGATGGCTCCAATCATGGAAGACTACTCAGTTCAGTTTCCATTCATGAAGGTCTGTCCTTGTCCTGCTCAGCTTGTCTGTCGCACAGATTTACTCTGATGGGATGTAAGATGCCTGCAGTGAGACTGCATTCTAAAGCTATATTTCAAGCTAACATGGCTAGTCTGCATAAGGAGCAAACTATGGTTCCCCCTTGCTTGTTTATATACCCTATCACTGTGGTGTTGTGTGTAAACACTTGATAAGGTCCCAAGGACTACATATGATTCAGACAGTTGACAGCACTTATAAGAGCTAACATCTCTTTTGTGTTGATGTGCTTTTGACTGTCTTTTCTGATCCACAGACCCTGTATTTTTATACCTATAGATACTGCTCCTCAGGTCTGAGGCATCTGTTGTGAAATGACTGTTGGTCAAAGGGTGTTGATGCTGGGACCATAGAGATTTTAGTTACCACTGTATACTTCTCGTGTGGAGTTTTACATATGACATCATGAAAATCATGGAAACCATGAGGCCCAGAATCCTAAGGAATTCTCTTGCTGAGATGAAAGTTGGAGTGAACACCCCAGAAAAATGTCTAAATACAGATCTATTTTTTTCTTGTGGAAGAAGAGCTGTTTGTACTGAGATGTCCAGAAAACATCCCAGAAAAACAATCCTGTGAATTCCTGAATGTTCTCGTGGAATCCCGGCCTGTGTAGGAAGTCTCTTACCCAAAGGGGGTGGGAGGCAGAGAGAGATTTCTAACACTTTGCAAAAATAAGCAAGTCATCTAAATAAGGAAAGATGTGGATACCCTGCAGTCTGTAGTGAGCTATCACAGGAACAAGACATTTTGTAAATATTCTTGGAACAGTGGATAACCCAAAGGGTAAGGAAGAAAACTGATAATGTAACCCAATAACATGCAAAAATGATGATTGTGGTGGGAGGCAAAAATATCTATGTCGGCCTCCCCAAGATTGTATTATCTGAAGGAAGATGTCTGGTGTAGCATCCATTCATGTGGATCCATGGTATTTCTGCTCTGCTTAGGCTGTCCATATTATTTTTTTTCCTGGCTGGGGGGAACAGCTCTATATTGAGTTTTTTGGAAGGGGTTCCTAAATTCATTTTGCTAGTCTGCAGAGAGTAGGAATAGGTGCTCCCGTGCTTTCCTATGTTGTTTATACCATAACTGTGTCCTGTCATTCTCTATTAGCAGGTGGCCTTGATGTAGAAAAGTGCTTGTGATTGCATGTTGCATGTGCATGTATCACTGCCAGCTTTTCCTTTTGGCATATGTGCATCTTGGAATTCCATTCTGAGACCATAGTCCTTGGATGCATCCTCCATCTCCATCCATGGTCCGTCCATGGTCTGTAATGGTTTGTCTGGTGTGTGGTTGCTGGTTTGCAGACCAGAGGACCCACTTGGGCCCACCACAGGAATGGGCCCACCACAGGAATTCCTTGGGATTGTGGTGGTATCAAAGTTTCTAGAGGGGTGCTGTGACTTACCAAACTCTTGGGTACCATTGTGGATCTTTGCAGCAGCCCTATGCAGCCTTGCTTGAATGCACATGCCATGCTGCACGCAACCTTTGTTACTTTCCATCCAGTCAGTTGTTTGTGTTTTGTCAGAGTTTTCCTGTAGTGTTGTTGTTTTTTTCTTCTTCTGTGAAAGTTTTCTGGTTGAGTGAAATTCAATGGGATGGTGATTCTTATTCTTTGGGATGGCACAATGTTTTGACTGGCGAATGTGAGTGAAGACTTGTGAATGTTGACTATATTCCAGCATTCAAATAGAGACATTTTAATTGTTTGTCAACTGTATTTCCAATATTTGCTGTCTGTGAGATCTGGAGTCCTGGTCATGCAGTTGTGCACAGCAGTGAATGCATTGATGCAGTATGAGAAAGGCATTGCCTGAGGGCCAACAAAATGAAGAAATAGGAATCTGCTAAGTTAAAAAATATGCTGTGTTCTCTGCAAATCTAGAATGACTTGTTGCAAGAGGTATGCCTCCTTTACTAGTTGTTTCAGGTGAGGGGAGGTGCCCAGCATCCTTAGAGAGGACTCTTGCTTTAATTTGGCACAATGTTTTTAGTTGCAATTGGGGCTGTAGGTCAGCATTTTGAATTTTTGGATCATTTGCAACGACGGATTGGCTGGAATAATGAATAGGCCTCCATTGTGTTCTTTTAAATCTTTCTATATAACATTTTGAGGAATTTCTTTTAAAGCTGTGCTTTTGGTTAGGTTTTTTGTTTTGGCATATTTTTCAATTTGAGTAATGGCATTTGTGTTTTCTGCCCTCTCCTTTTGTTTTTGGTGCTTGTTTTGGTGTCTATTGTCTTTTGTAAATTTGTGCCATCTAGTATCCTTTGTCTAATTCTTGCCTCTTTGAAGAGTTTTCTTGTTTCTTGCCTGTGCTTCCAAATCAAATAAGAGATCATTCCCTTCTTCATGCTTCTGCTTGAGCCCTGGTTGGCGGTTGGAAGTTATGGTCATTGAGTCTGTGAGGCTGCCCTTGTGCTTTGACTCTGCTTCCTCTCTACAGTTCTCTTGTTCTTTGCTGCCCTGGCGCCCTCTGTTGGGATCTCTCTAGGTCTCCCCAACCTCAATTTCCTCTGTCTCTTCTCTCTTTGTATCTGGACCTGACCCAAAGAAAAATTTCTAGATTTTCAACTTTCTGCTGAATTCTGGTGGTTGCTTACCTGTTTGGCATATTTAGCCTTTTTTTCAGATTTGCATTTTTCAGACTCATTTCCAGAAGAACTCCTGAACACTTGTTCCTCAGCCAAGCATCACATCCAGTGGATTATCAAGCTTTGATCTAACATGATCTGTGAGCTGAGCCAAGCCTCAGATGCATTAGAGAAATTGTTCAAGCACCTGTCATTGCTGACCTACAGATCAATGTATCATATACCTGCAAGGTTTCTGCAACCTGACTGAAACAAATTATCCATCAGCGGATTGCTGACTCCATCTACTAGGGGAGGAGGAGACAGCTTTTCTGACAACAGAAGTGGAAATACTATAGTAACTGTATTGTATCATATCAAACCCTGGGTACAGCTTCCTGATAGAGGAGTAGTGGTAAACACAGTACCCCCAACCCTCCTGGGAGCTGGAGGGTGGGTCAGAGGAGTGGGGAGCCTTAGTAGTGGCAGCTGCAACCCTAGGACCCTGGGAAATAGTTTCTGGAACAGGGGAGGAGGAAGGAGTAAGGTCTGGAGTGAGAGTAGAGGACGAAATAGAGGGACACTCGGGTTTAACTTTGGAGGAGAGAAGAAGATGTGATGCTGGGTAGTGCTAGACTCAGAATACACATCATCACGAGATAAAACAGGAGAAGGGAAAAGTCTCCTCTCTCAGCTGAGAGGTCTCCCCAAGGACAGCTCTTGAATTGGGAGCCGCAGAGGCTACCAGGCTGAATTAGCCAGAGGGATCCATAGAAAAAGTCTCCCCCTTCCTTCAGAGGGGGGAGAGAGGAGGATAATGAGGCTTCATCTGATTCAGGGGCTGGCAGGACTCAGCCTGCCTTCTGCCTTTAATGGTGAGAGCCCCTGCTCCTAATCTGATAGGGGATCAGAGGAAGAACTTAGTATCTAGCTGGGCTTAGTAGTCCCCTGAGGGCGGTGGTAGTCTGAGTTTGAGATGCTGCCTTGGAGAAGTGGGAAGGTGTCATGCTTATAGTGCCTGGTCTTTAATGAGTCTGGAGTGAGAACCTGATCTTACCAGCTGAGAAGAAGTTGTTGTGTCTGAGCAATTTTGTTTGTGAATAAATGAATGGAGTACCCCACACCAATCCTTGTGAACCCAGGCGTGGTGGGGCCTCGGGCTAAGGCTGTCGTCGGTAGTTTATCCATGGTCAAATGCAGGACTCTTTGCAGTACAGACTCAGAAGAAGCCCGATGCCCGAGGCTGTCGGTTGTACAGGGAAACCCACGGTCCAAAGGTTGGTCTCCTTCCTTCCATTTTTGAGAGAATGATTCAGCGAGGGCCGCCTTTCAGCGAAAAAGACCAAAGTTCCTCAAAATTCTCCCTTGGTCCTGCCATTTAAAAGTAAGTGCTTCGATTTTGCACAGGCAGTTTATGAACTACAATAAACCCAAAAAAAACTGGGAAGGAGGGCGGACCCTGTGCCTTTCGACCCCATGTATTTGTAGGCAGTAAGGCCAAGACATCGTGGTCTGGGGCTTGATGACATCGGCTGAGGGAATGGAAATCCTTATGAATGGGGCAGTTCCTTTGGCTGTCTTTTATTTAACTTTTGTGGGACGAAGCCGACGAATCTTGCTGACTGAAAGGCCCTGTGACAAAATGCTTTTGAAGTGAGGAATAGCTGAATTTTTTATACCCACTTTTCCCACACGTGGGAAAGGAACCAGGAGCGGGCGACCCAGACTTTGGAATCCGGCTGACTGAAGGGGACTGGACTCTTTTTACTGCCCATATGCCTGGAACTGCAGGACAGCCCTTATCACATCCTTAAGAAATGCCTAAAATGTAGATGAATGGGAATGTGATGATAAGCAACTCAAATGAGGAAGAAGGAGTAATAAGTTCTGAAGTGACAACATTTTGAACTTGGGTACTATAACAAACTGGTACAGGAAGGAAAGACCCAGAGCTGGTCTCCAGGAATCTTCTTTCTTTGGCAACAGAAAAGTCCTTGAATAAAATCCTCCTTCTAAAAAAGGAAGAAGAGCATTTTCTATTACCCCCTGAGACTGCATGAGCACGTGAGACAGGAGGAAGGGAAAAGTCTGATGTGGTGGATGAGGGGGGATCCCATGGAAAGGAAGGCGAGCCTCCCACTGCCATCTGTAACCTTGATGGATCACATTCAAAACTCAAATGTATAAAATAATCTGTTGCCAAAGAGAGAAATGAAGGTTCAGTCCTTCTGGGAGGATTAAGACACTCCAGGGTGGGAGGAAGGAACAAAATCCTTCATATAGTCATTAAGACTTATTTACCTGATTCTGTTTTGGGAGGGCAGTTGCTGTCTTCTTTTTGACCCCTATTTCCACTGTTTTTTAAATGTCTGCTTACAAGCATTTACTAGGTCTTTATATTTTACTTTTCAGTATAGTTAGACAAGGGGTTGAAGGATCCCTTGGAAAACTTCAAGACGGAGCGCTGAAAAATATGAGAGGGTGACTGGATTAGCTTTCCACTCTCATCACACTTTTTGATGACATCAGCAACAGAAGGTCCAAAACCCAGCTCTCTATCAAGGGGGAATTCAAAATGTCATTCTTCACATCCTCCAGGAGGTTCTGAGTATGCAGTCTAGCAAATCTCCACAAAACAGCTGCAGTGGCAGCAGCCCTCTGGAAGTGTCATCCGCAGAGTCATAAACACATTTTGCATTTACATAAACACACAATTAGTGGTGAACTGGGAAGAAGAATAAACAAAATTACAAAAAGCAGATTTCTCTTCACATGAAGAAACTGAAGCCAAAGCATTCACCATACTTTCACAATTAGCCAGTATAAACTTTAACATGTCAGCCTGACACCTAACAGTTCTAAAAGCAAAAGTCACAGAAGTATATACTTCCCTCCAAACATATCAAAAGCCTTCCCATTCTTATCAGAAAGAGAGGAATTAGAACTAACAGCATGTTTAGCAACAGCTGGATTTACTAAGGCAGTAGTTGCTAGGTTAGGTTTGGGATTAGTGTAACAAACACTTAAATGACAGAGGACCTTTATATAGTCAGTAGGCTGACTATCAGAGAGATTTCAGGCTGTAAAGAAAAGATCCCCAAGACAGACATAACTGGAGAAATAAGCGAAGGTTCTGGAAATTCCACTTGTAACAAATCATAATATTTTCTGAGGGACTGAGGAAACATCACTGTATTCCTAACAAAAAAAAAATGATTTATTCTGGAAATAGTTTCAGAGAAAGAGAAACCCTCACAAGAACTATTAAATACCACACTTTTCTCAGAATTTGAGTCAGAAATCTGAGGAGAAAAACTCCCATTCCCACTCAGGTTCAGTCACTTAAATCTCTTCAGGGAAAGAAAAATCCATTTTCTCTTGAAACAGTCCTAAAAGAAGGGTCAAGAGCCTACAGAAGGCCTTGAGCTAAGCCCAATAAATTACTCCTGTCCATATTAACTGAAACAGAAATGGGCATATGTTAATTTCTGTTTCATTTTGAAAGGTATTTCTAAAGAAACAGACTCAGAATTGTCAGCAACAACCTCCACATGAACAGGCACAGCATTCTGGTTAAGCCGAGGCAATTTCCCTGTCCCTTCTCTCAGGACAGACAAAAGTCACTCTCCCTTGCTCAGTAAGGGCACTTCAACAGCCACAGAGGATTTGTTTAATCAATGGTCACTGGTGGCTCTAGGAACTACACCACAGGGATCCAAAGGAAAAGATGAATGGTCCGAGAAACCAGCTTTGACCACAGCAGAGTCACCCTCCTGTGACTGAGGGAAATTACCATCCTGTTGTTGTGTTAATGGCTGGAAGAATGTATAACCAAAGAACTGGTATGTTGTTCCATGGTCCAGCTAAAAGGGGTGCCTGACTCCTGGGGAAGCTACAGTTTATCCATAAAAAATGTTTTAAACAACATAGAACAACTTTTTACTACTAAAGTAAAAATGTGACACTCCTGTTTAAAATACATAAAAAGTAAGTTTTCTGTGAATAAAAGTAAAGTGGAAGTTTTTCCCCTAAGGGAACTTATCTGCCCAGCAACGGAACAACTTCAGCTGAACATCAATCCTTGAAAGTCTACATAGGAATGATCTCTTTGCCAGCAGGCTAGCTAACAGTTTGCGCATGTGGAAGGTGTCTTGAATGTTTGGAAGCTGCCCAACTGTTATTTCCTACGCAGGATATAAGCCATAATGGCTAATGCAGCAGTAATCATAATGAATGAATATCAGTTGTCATTCAGTAGTCATTTTGCGATTAATTTTTCTTTCAGTATGAATTTATGTGGTATATTCAACTCCACCTGTGATGACTAACACCTTTCATTATACAATACTTATTATACAGTGACAAGTTTCAGCCTATCATTGAGGTTCAGTGTACATCCATCTGGGAGAATTTATTTTTTTAATGGAGGCTGACATACACAGAAATCTGTAATTTTCTCAAGAGGTATGGCAGATTGTTAATGAAGTTAGAATGAAAAGGGTTGCACTGTCCCCCACACTGGGCATGGAAGCAGTTTGGCCCCTGTAGAATATGTTTTTTTTTGGTTTATTCTGGCATTAACACCATGTTGGACTTGTCAAATTGTCTTTCAGTGGGTTGTGGTTCATTGTTTTGTTATGCGTCACCAAGAAAGGAAAGGAAGCGCATTACTTCATTATTTGGATTTACAAGCCAATGATAAATGTCCATCTCCACTTCATCAGGTAAAAAAATCACATCATGGCAATCAGACAAGCCCAGTGATGGCGAACAATATGAGGTTCTCAGAGCACAGAATGCCTACAGTAGTCAAGTGGCGCATGGCATAAGTAAGGAAAGAAAAAAAATCAGGAATATTAACACATGTGCAACATATAAATCTTCAGGTATCACATCTTTTCTGACCCTATACCAGCTAAACAGAATATAGAAATCAGCAAGGTGAAAGCTGCACAAATTTATACATCTGACATTAGGTCAATCCTACAGCCTCTGCTCTAACCCTGAATATTTCATTTGTCATACGTTACTACTAGGCTAATTTTACCTTGTGGGTTATTTTAACTCTAGCCAATTACCCCATGTAAGAATCAAACCCTGCACTTTAGGTTTTTAAGGGAAACACCTTACCCATTATACCAACCTCAACTGATGTCCTCATCAGTGCATCTGATACAGCTATAAATGGCCTAAAATTCAATCAAACCTGACAGTTAAGAATTTCACTTCAACCTCAATTAACATGCTGAGGTGTTCATCATACTGCATTTATAGTCTATGAGTTCAAATCCTACTGGCCAGGTGCACAGGTCTCATCTGTCAGTTCCACTGTACTCAAAAACTGTACATTTCAATCCCGATTCCCCATTATGACAAAGTCTTTATCTTCTACACAGAATAGAAGTTCCCTTTACAGACAATTCTGTTGGGATAAACTAGGATATGAAAAAAAAGCATTCCTCCATTCCTCCTTTTTCACTGGGGCATGCAGTCATTACAACTGACACTAACATGGATGCAATCATGTTTGCTTCGCATGTTTGTGTACTCAGAAGCGTACTTCTTTCATTAGTGTTTAATGAATAATCAATAAAAAATAATTACTGTCTAAACAGTCTTCTCTGACTACATCTATGTGGTCCCTCAATTGCTCTTTCATGCATTCATGTATTTCAATAGCATTCACATTCTCTGAACTGCAACGGCTGAAGCCATTCATTTATATGAAAAGAGAAGAATGCTACAAGGCAAAAATAAATTTTAGAGTAGATTAAATAATATTATGGTATTCCCCTTAAGAAATGTAAAGATATTCCTCAATTTGTCCAGCAGTTAGCAAAGAGAATTAAGGCTATGATTTCCTGATGACCTTCATCCTGTAGGCATGGTTTGATTACCATAGTTTTTGTTTGCCTATCGTGCGACTCTCAGCAAGTCACTTAACCAGACAGTGCTCCCATGTCACTCCTGAAAAAAAACTTATACCAAGCATGATTACTCAGTAAATTACATAAATTTTTGAGCTGCAATTAAGCAAAAACACAAACTTGTTTTAATGAATGAAAGAAGCATGTTGTAGGTTTATAAATGTATACTGGGCACACAATCTAGATGGCCACTGCGAAGCCTAGCAAACATAAGCCTGATATACTTTTAAGGGATTAATGTTATTTGACTGAACATTTTGAATGTTGGGTGACACAACATCAACATCTAAAACACACACACAAAAAAAAAAAAAAACAGCAAAGCCAGCTTTTTTGTGCAGGGTAGGTGGGTGTGGGGGGCATACCTCTCAACTGTACAGATTTTCACAGAATGACCTGCTTTTTGACTCATATTTTTGGTCTATTTCTCATAAAATTGGGGTTGTCTGGCAAATCACTGGCAAATCATTCAGGACTGCAGTCAGGAAAATAATGCCAGACATTTGAGTTTCAGACTTCATACCCTTCAGAAAATACATGCTAATGCAAAACATTATGTTAAACAAAATGTTCTGTCAACTTTCTAAGTTTGTAACAGCAATATTTAAAAAGTATCCTTATTTTTGGGCCTTTGTTCCCTATTATTTATAGCTTTGTCCAGATTTCTTGCACTAAGAGGTCAAGAGGTGGGGAAGGGGGCGCTAATTAATATACTAACTCCAACATTGCACAAAGTGGGGAAGGAGCCCTGTTGTAATTTAATCACACACTGTAGTTTTTCTGTTCCTTCCTATACGTTGATGTTTAGGTTTTGAGGTTTTGACACAATATTTACAACTGTTGAGATATTGTCATGTACCACTTTTAAATATTAGCTGCCTGAAGCTAACAAATTCATACTACATATCTTAGGCAGGAATTTACAAATACCCATCCAGTCATCGAGATTGGCATTAAAGGTGGCTAATATGTACAGTTTTACTTTGTTTGATGTGTAAGAGAAGTATAATTCTACATAGGGGATACATTGGATTACATATTCAATGTATAAGGGAAATCTGATTCGAAATAGGGCATACATTGGATTAAATTCTGCAGTAGGGGATACATTGAGTTAGATAGCTGTCACACCATCACGTCACATTCATCTGCTGATGAAGCTTAATGTCCTTGGTATGAGTGTTCATGAAACTGTTAGTCTTGCATAGGTGAAGGAGATTAATGAAGGCAGGCTCTTTTTTTGGCATGGAAGGCTAAGCACAGATCATCACATAGGAGCCTGTATCAGACAAAGTAAGAGAGAAGGCTTTGAATGTATCAGGGTAGTTTAGGGATTTTAGTTCAGTATTATTTTTTAGTTAGGAAACATTTGGGGCCTTTCTTGTTAAGTAAGACGTTTGGAGAGTTACATGGTGAAGGAACAATGTATTTAATGACAGGTGAAATGCACAGGTGTGTATAGGTTAGTTGGCACCCTGGGAAAATCCCAGACTGGCAGACTACTCGACTCAAAGTTAAGGACAAAAAAAGTAAACATTCTTGGAATGGCAGAACTGTAGCAAAGAGCTTTTGCTGCAGTTACTAACATCTAAAGACATTCATTTAAACAGCCACGATATCAGTAGCAGCTGCTTAAATGAATGCCAGTTTTACACTTGCACCCAACTCTTCTGAGATGCAGATGTCACACCCTAACAACTTGCTATTGTAGCTAAAATAGAATAAATCCACAAAGTACTACAGGTGAGTTCTAATTGACACATATCTCCAAAATACACATCTGCCATTACATAAACTTCTACTAGTTCAACCTAACTATTTATTCTCTGTGGAAAAAGGTTGCTTACTAATCCGGAGTACTTAGCATAAGCTGGAAATGTATTTCAAAACCTTGTTTTGCTAAATACATTGAGTATTCCATAACACTTTGCTATGCATAGATAAAGAGCAGGCAACCTGAGTTTGATTAGCAGATCAAGCATCTGTAGGAGCTAGTTGGGGGGATGGGAATGATCATCCACTACTGGTTCACCCATCACTGGGTGGGAAGGAGGGCGACTTGACTAGCCACACATGGTGACGCCTCGTAGAGACTGAAAGAGCCAGTGAAGTCACAGTGAAGTCACACTGCACAGCACCAGTAAGCTGAGGGAAATCCAGCATGCAGAGGCACACTCCCCCTCAGAGGACTGCAATAGCAGTCTCAGCAGAGTTACCAAGGAGTGGAGGTGTTCCTAAAGGAGAGAGGGTAGGTTGCTCCCCAGAACTGGCAAGCTGGTCTGTTCCTTCCCTACCACCTGACTCTTGCTGAGGGATGGCAAGGTGATCGGGACTCCCAGATGAGAACAAATGGTTCATAGGACTCTTGTCTGTCTCAGGAGTGACCATCTCCAGGGGTCCATAAGGAATGGGTCAATTGACTGTTGGTAGTGTAACAACTGGGCAAGTATTTCTCTTAAATGTATGTGTTTACATCTGTCCTTGGTGTCACACACACTTTACATTTTATCTCTCATGAAACTGCTCCCAGCAAAGTTCAAGGCATCTTTGTTGACTGACTGCTGTGGAGAATGGAGGGAGAAGGGCAGACCTGAGTTTAGAGAGATTTGCATGTCTCCACTATGATTTCTCTTCTGACAAACCCCACCACTGGGATTTGAAAAGACAAAGGATGTTGGTGTTGGGACCTCAGATACCACTGTATCTTTATCATGTGGAATCTTGCAAGGGGTATGACTCTAAAATTCTTCCCCTGAGGCTAAGTTATTATAAGCACTGATAGATTAAACAAAAAGCTGGTGGTGTAGCCATCATAATTTCAAACTGCATTAATCTCTCTTCCTCAAGCTTTGCTCCACATACATTTCACTCTGCAGAAATACTAATTTCTAACCAGAAACTGAACAGTCATAAAAGTCTATGTATCATTGCCTTGTATATCCCTCCAGGTAAAAATATCCCTCTCCTGGAAGAAATCTTTAACTGGATATCAAATTCCATATCCTATGACTCAACGCGTGTCTATTGTAAGAAAGTCCTTCTATATAGGGATATCATTGCCCCCTTTTACTCAGCACTCATTAGGCCAGTCATTGATATAATGCCCTCTTTGGAATGTATCTGTCCAGACACATAAAACAATTTGAATGCCCACAGAGCTACCTTAGCAAAAAGGATGCAAGGCCTAAACAACATGTCCTACATGGACTGACTCAAAGGCCTGTCACTATAGTCAATATCTTACAGACTTCTAAGCTGGTGACCTGTGTCTTTCAGACAAGGCATACTCTAACCCATTACTGATGGATTTAATGTACATCGAGTCAAATGGCATCAGAAATACTCAGTCTAGGGATTTAAACCTCTTCTGCAACATAAACAGAATAGTTTGGAGGGAGAGGTATATATCACAGAGAATACTGGCACTGTGGAACAGACTCCCCATCCATATAAAACAAAGTTCAGCCCTGTCCATATTCAACAGTAACTTAGATCTGTCCATAGAAAACAGAAACTTTACCCCAGGGTGGCCCGCCTGTACTACTGATGGACATAGGCAGATCATAAATGCTTTATCTCATGCACAGCCCCCCTCAAATTATCTATGGTATGATCCAAGTTATTCTCATTAAGGGTAATATATAATTATCAACCATGAAATAGGTATGGCCAGTTTCTAACCAAATGGGATCGGTTAATTAGAGCACAAAAAGGGAAACTGGCCAGGCTTAATGTGGTCCACAAGGGTAACCTAGTACTTACCTGTGAACTTATGAAAGAAACTATAATCCTTGGTGATGTGAACATGGACTGGCTGCACCTTTCAACAGACTATCCCTCAAATAGCATCAACCTGTATGGATTTACACAACTTAAACGTCCCATACTCACCCCAACAAAACCTCAGAAGTTTGGCTCCTTTCTAGAATGGATCCTAGTTTCAAATCCTAAACAATGCACCTCTCCCAGACTCCTCCCAGACTCACTCAGTGACCAACATCCCATCTATGTCCAGAGATTAATAAACCACAACTCCAAAGATCAACTTCTTAAGCTTAGCGACTTTAAACCTAATGTTTTCAGCAATGTTCTTCACTCCCTTAACTGGTCCATTCTTTAGACCTTACCTCTGGATGACGCTGTACTTAAATTCAATTCCCTGGTCCACAGTGGCTGTAGGGGCTACACCAGAGGCATCCAGAGTAAAAGATGAGACATCTGAGGAACAAACTGTGGCCGCAGCAGAGTCACTCACCTGCGGCTGAAGTAAATTGCTAGCCTGCTGTGGTGGCAAAGGCAGTTTGCTTAATTTTTCTTTTTGTGGCCAGAAAAAGGACCAACCATGGGAATGGTAGCTTGTTCCATAGTCAAGCCAAAATAGTGCCCCTTTCCCAGGGAAAACAGGCAGCAAGAGCCAGTAAAAAATTAAAGTCTTTAAAAGTCACTTTTTTCATACAAAAACACAGTAAACAGCACTTTAAGTACTTTGTCAGACCCAAAATTAAAATAAACACAATGTTCCCACAGATAAAATAGTTTTCAATTATTTTAACCAACTTTTAAACTGACAGGAAAAAAGCTGCATTCCTGTTTAAAACAGTCTGTTAAAACACAAACTCCTAGCTTAAAAATAACATTCCTAAACAGGAAAGTACAATAAAACAAACAATTTTAATGTGGAAGGTTCTTCCTCAAAGGGAACTTATCTGCACAGTAAAGGAAAAACACAAGCTGGCCATTGATCTCCAACAACCCGCAGAAGAGTGCTGTCTTCAATGTCAGGAAAGTTCTGAAGCACTTGACTCCCAAACCTGTCTTTTTAGTCCGCTCATATCAAACTGAATGACTGCTTGGCAGTGTGAAAGGTGAACTGAAGCTTTGGAAGCTGGTCAGCTGATATATCCTTGCCGAGATATAACCTACATAGCTATGGTTACTGCAGCAGTGATCAATATAATGAGCATAATTTGGTTTACAGAATCGGGCTGGATCCCCTAACAAGGAAGAAGAGACTCCTATAGTCATCTGTACCCCTGCTAGATGAATCTCAGAACCCATTTGTCTGAGATAACTTGACACTTGTGGGAAAGATGAAGGCTTAGACTGTGGAATTAGATATAAATGACTTCTGGGAAGGGGTACTAAAGAAGCAAATAGTAATTTTGCCTTTCTGGACTGTCCTAGGCTCTGGGTGGTTCCACTCTTCTTTTTAGAACCCCGTTGCCATTTTTAATCTCTTTGATCGTTGCTTCTTTGCTGATGCAACTTATTTTTGTAACTTGAATGAGGGTCCTGAGTTGAAAAGCACATTTTTACTCAGCTTAGAAGAAGAGGGTTAAGCAATTTGGGTAATGTCTTGAAACAACTTCCCTCTTTCATCAAATCTTTTAAGGACCTCTGCAGCAGAAGGACTAAATAATAAGGAGAGATGATTACTTTAACCTCTTTTGGAAAGATTTGAGGACATAACCAAGCACATTTTCTCATAAATGGGCCATTTGCAGCAGCTCTGGTAACAGCATCAGCAGAATCCTTAAAACACTTTAAATACTGTTTGGTTACCAGAGAAATCAACACAATAATGCATACTATGGTGCTTAACCTCTGAAGAATGAAGGTTAATAGTTAACTTTTTCATGTTGTCAAAAGAGGCTAACAAATAATTTAACATGTCATCCTGGCAATTGATGATTCTGAAATTTAAAGAAATATTAATTTCCAAATCTATCAAAAGCTTTTCCATCTGCTAAAATCTCTCATATCTTTTTCAATGGAAATGGGGTTAGCATTTGCAACACTGTTTGCATACAAGGCTTTGATAAGGAAATCACTGCAGGATCTGATTTGAGATTAGAAAAAATGTATCTGATGTATGTTGTACAAACTATCAGACTTTATCCAAGCAGGAGGTTGACTCAGGCATATTGCAATGTGTTAAGAAAGCATTCTCTAAGCTGATAAAACAGGAGGGACAGCTACATGATAAGGAAAAAGTAGTTCAACAAATAATACTGTTGCTACCGGGAGATAGGGAGTTCAATATGGTCCCACTGTAACAAATATTTCATTTTAGCAAAAGGTTTTAGAAAATGAAAATTCTTTAGGAGGGAAACTTGTACACACATTTGCTTCAAAATCAGAATCTTCAGTTTGAAGAAAATTAACTGAAGAAAAAGTCCCCTTCCAGTTCCCGCCCTTCTGACTGGGAGTGAGTGTCAAAAAGAGAAGAAATTATTTTCCTTTTCTTATTCAAGTCAGAGAAGGTACAACATTTAAAACATTAATGCTTGAAGCAATCCCTTACCAAATCACAATAATCGATCCTATATCTTCCATGTGCTAAGAAGGAGTAACAGGAGAAGCTCTATTCTTAGCTTTTTGCTTCTTTTCTTGGGAGACTCCCTGGAAAAGAACCAACTCTTGTAGAGGCACTAATCCTAATCATCAGGCATCTAATTCGGCTGTGAAGTAAAACTTTCTCTGCACCTTTCCCTGAGACTGACAAATGTCGTTTTCCTTTGTCGATGATTGCAACCCAACAGCCATTGAGGACGTATCTAACACTAGTGGGACTGAGAGACACTGAAGTGTCTGAGGAACCTGGACTGGCCACAAGTCAACTATTGGCGGCTGAGGCAGTGAGGGAGTTGTCCCTACACACAGGAATCCCTGAAAAATTCTTGCAAACGGAAGAAGGAAAAACTGAAAAACCCAATAGCTGCTCTGTGGCTGACTGAAAAAGAGAGCCTGAAAGGTAACTAGTGGACTCTGGGTAAGAAAAATTAAAGCGTTGAAGTAAAGAAAAAATCAGTGGCAGTCCCCAAAAACCATAATATCCTGTCTAAAATATTTTCTCTATTACTTTGTATAAATAAATATACTGACCAGGTTTTTCCATAGTTTTTCCACAAAATCTTTCAGTCAGGAAAATATCCTATTACAAGTAAGGACAGTCCATTGAAAATACACTTCCAACAAAAGTCAGTAAATTTTACTAAAAAAAAACATTTTTCCTTAGAAAAAAATGTAGTAGAAGTCTTTCCCCTTAGGGGTGCTTACCTGATCAGCCTTGAAGAATCACTAGTCAACCATCAATTCCACAAAGCCCACAGATGGAGCACACTTCGACAGCAAGAAAACTCTGAAGCTTTTGACATTATAATTGCTGCTTTTATGTGCATCTCCTCAAGACACACCATAGTTACTGCACATGGAAGGCGCCCTAAAGCTTTGAAAAATGGCCAATGGTCATATCCTTGCAAAGATATAAGCCAAATGGCTTAGGCTACTGCCACAGTGATCTAATGTTGAACTTCATGTTTTCTGCACATTCACATTGCGAACCACAGATACTGACAAAAGGCTGTAGTTTTAAAATGTTAACATTGCTTTTACCACTAGTATTTTTCCAGTTTCTTTACAATACTTATATAAATAAATAACCTTATTTTCATAAAGTCTAGGCTTCTTGCACTTCCCAGTCTCTAGTAATATTTGACAAACTGGTAAAAGAGGTCTGTGTACAATGCTTGTTGAAGTCCTTTATTCCTTGGGTCATTTCATTTATCTGAAAGTTAGAATCACTAAATAGTGAAATAAATTTAGCTCATTTAGAAAGCTTTTTTGCACACTGAAGAATGAAGGTCGCATCTATTGTTTGATGAAGGAAGAAATGGATTATGTGGTGGAATCTGAATATTTTGAAGGAGATAGCTGTGGACAAGAATGGGATTGCCATGATACTCTATGACCAGCAAGCAGAGATACAAAAAAGGATTAAGGTTGAACATTGTGGATGTCACAAATAGTTTGGAGGCAATACAGGCTGAATTTTGGGACCTGACTGCATTGTTTGAAGTACATATAAAATGTAAAGGAGTGACTGCAATGGATGAAGTGGAGTTCTTGCATTATCAGCAGGCAGCCATTGCACCTGTTATGAAGCAAATGTACGAGACTGAAGATATGGCAGCTGAAACAGCAAAGCAATCTGACTAGATTAAGCAGTACTTAAATGAAACAAAGGCTAAAGGATGAAAGCAAAATCTGAGACTGTATGGTATTCTAGTAGGTAATAAGAGGGAGACGAATCTGATGGAACATGTAAAAGTCAAGATGTCAGAGTGGACTGGATGGAGATAAAACTGGATAGCAGTAGCACTTATGAACTGTCTGCCATTACCATGCATAGATGTCATTTACAGGAAGCCTTGACTAAATACTGTTACAATTGTTGAGACATTATGAAAACGTGGAAATTATGGTAACTGTGAAGAAAGTTCTCAGTGTTTGGCAGAGTGACCATTTGAAATCACATTACCACTTTGTCGAGTCCTGTGATATGGAGATCAAATAGTCAGAAATCTGGACTTACACATACTAAGTCTGAGAGTACCATTTCTCTGAACATTCCCCATTCTTTGAGGTATGGTGATCTCAGAGTTGTTGTATATACGTTGGGGGGGGTGAAGGGGCTTGACCTCACATTGTGAGTGCATGAGACTTGCTCCCTAAATTGGGGGGGTGTTGCCCCTTCAAAAAACAAGTTTAAAGGAGAAGAGCAAGGATCGATGTTCACTATTCTGCTGCAATTTATTTTTTTTTAACAAATCTTGGGACTTTGCAAAATGAATTTTGAGAGTTCAGTAAGAAAACGGTTGATAAATCAGTACGTGCAGAGCATGACTACCCCCAAAGGGGTAATGAAACATCACTTACAATTTGCAGAAGTCATAAAGGAGTGCAACTTAAGAAAACTGAAATTTTACTTGTCACACCCTACTACTTTGGTGGTGTTCTGGAAGGCAAAGTGTTGATTTTCAATATTTCAGGTGCAACTACTAGCAAAGTAAAAGAACTGCCCTTCAGACTAGTCCAGTTGCAGTTTCAACAAAAAGATAAAGATACAGTTAAATTGAGTGATACTGACGTCATCACAGAAATGGAGTATGAATGGGAAGAGTGATACTGGCGTCATCACAGAAATGAAGTATGAATGGGAAGAGCAATACTGATGTCATCACAGAAACGGAGTATGAATGGGAAGAGCGATACTGATGTCATCACAGAAATGGAGTATGAATGGGAAGAGTAATACTGATGTCATCACAGAAACGGAATATGAATGGGAAGAGCAATACTGATGTCATCACAGAAATGGAGTATGAATGGGAAGAGCGATACTGACGTCATCACAGAAATGGAGTATGAATGGGAAGAGTGATACTGATGTCATCACAGAAATGGAGTATGAATGGGAAGAGTGATACTGATGTCATCACAGAAACAGAGGATGAATGGGAAGAGCGATGCTACTTGACTAAGAACAGATGTCTGTTTATGCATACATTTCCCAGGCAAGGTGGATGGATAGACCGGAACACTCTACTTGATGACATGAACAGGGTAGTAAAAAGGATAGGTTTATTAAAATGTAATTTGTTGAAAGTTTATTCAGCAAACAGATGTGAAAGTCTAAAATTCACCTACATACTGCATGAAAGAATGTTTTCATATTAACTGATGGTAATTCTGGGAGTATGAGAGACATTGCCCATGTCTAAAACTCTGTAAATAAAACCTAACTTTGTTAAGTTTTGAATAGTTTCAGGATAATTACCAGTTATGTGACTTTGAGATGCTAATAACCATACTTTTTGCAGGCACTTGTATTTAATTGTAATATTAGTCAAGACAGATTAAGTAGTGCAGTATATGTTCAGGGCTAATGAAAATAAAAATGTAAATTTTGAGTTTCAGTTTGAATATTGTGAAGTAACTACCATTTGAATAAACAATAACTTGTAATACATAGATCTAAGTACTTTTATGTAATCATTTTTGCGACTTAGAAGTCTTAATAATGAAAGTTGTGAGTGCTTTTATTTGAATTAATAGTATTCAAGATAGTTTAAATATTTTTGAGACATCTTTATTAAACATGACATTAAAAAGAGACAAGGCTACACATTCGATAGCATTTCTGTTATTATTTTCATACAATATATATACATCTGCTTATAATATAGACCATATCGCTAGAGCCTTAAGGGAACAAGGGTTGATCTTGGCTAGGCTTGCAAGGGATCTAGGGCCATTAGCCTAGTAACCTCCTATGAACCCATATATGTGTTTATGTGTGTGTGTGTGTGTGTGTGTGTGTGTGTGTGTGTGTGTGTGTGTGTGTGTGTGTGTTTGTGTGTTTTCAACCACTTTTATTCACTCCATCTTTACATGAATTGCTCAGTTCCACTGCAGCACTTTGGTAATGGGTATTAACCCTAATACTTCCCCTTCCCCCAACCTTTATCCTATACCTTACCTTAATAAAAGCCTTCCCATAATATTGCCCTACATAAAACACACTCAGAAACACAAACATGCACAAACACACACTAACAAGACTACATCCATCCACTTACCTAACCCTTACCCTATTCCTAAAATACACATTCTCGCTCACAAACATACAACACCTATCCCTCACCTTTCCCTGACCCTAACCCTAATTCACTAACACATGCACAAATACACTAACCCGGTCCAACCCCACTCACCTGCCTCAGTGAAACACACCATCAAAATTTGGACCATGCTGCTACCCATGCCAACAATATTTAAACCATCCCTGCACACATTCAACAAAATGCAAGGGATCCATATACATAAATACAGATATAGATACAGGTGTAGATATATATAGCTATATAGATATAAACAGAGACATACGTAAGTCTGTATTGCTTTAAAGTATCCATTCAAATTAGGTCATTCTAAACCACCTTGTTCTATGGGGAGAAGTAACTTATCCCACTTAGCTATTGCCTTCCTCCTCTCTCATATAAATTAATTCAACTATCACTTAGTGATCTTTCACAACTTCTCCTCTGGTTGATAAAAATACACCTGGTATGTATGTATATAAAACTAAAGGGACTAAAGACATCTTTACTGCTTGTATCTTACTATCCATATCCATAATCAAAAGCTTCCAGCTTCTCATTTCTTGCATTATACTTTATTTAATCCTTTCCCACATACCCTTAGCTGTTGTAATAGAATCCTTTTTAATCCACACACATAAATACTTCATCGTATCAAGTCACCACAAAAGTTAAGTGGTTTCAATGTATTCTTAATAATTGCTTTTGCAAGTTTTTATATCTAAATTTGATGTTATTTGAATACTTTGCATGACAGTGTTTGCAGAGGTATTGCATATACGTCTGCTATATCTTACTGACTAGGAAAATATAGTAATGTTGGAAACCTACCTCTCAACAGTAACTTGTCCGCATTATCCCTCTTCTACTCTTATCTAAGTACTTAACATACAGTTTCTGTCCTCTTAAAACACAGCTCCGTCTCACTGTAGTACTTATAAATTATATCCCTAAGTTGCAGAAAACAGCTGACAAGGAATAAAACTCAAAAAAGAAATGTTATTTACATCCAGGAAGCACTTTTGTCCTGAACACAAGACATCATCAGGCTGAATTAATTATGCACACACAAAAATTCATAAAACAGCATAAATTAAATCTCTCCACTTTTATTTATTAAATTATATTCCTAACTCTAAGATCTCTTCAACTCTCATCACTGAGATACAACACACATAAACCTTTATTTATTTATTTAGTTACTGACATTTGATTACCGGGAAAGTCTGACTGGGTAGAAGTCAAATTTTCTATGGAGACCCAGAGAGAAAATCTCCAAAGTATTGCAAAACATTTTAATAATAATAATTTTACAGTCTTTAACGATACTACAAAAAACAAATACAGTTTACGTAATTATACCAAAATAGACCTAATATACAAACATTGGTTAAGAATATACACAAGTTATATCACAATGATTTAATAGTTAGAGAAATTTTAGCCAGTTTATAGAGAAATGAAAGGTAAGTTAGCACACTACAAACAGGAACTGCAATACAAAGTGAGAGAAAGGCAGGTTTATGATATATTTAGAGAGAAAGCCAGTGAAGAGAAACTGATAGAAGTAAGGAAGTGAGTGTAGAAGGGAGAGTAAGGCGGTAGAAGGTATGAATAGGTACTTGTTCGCATTTAGGGATATAGTATATCCTGGTATTGAGCAAGAACAGAGCCAGCTTTTGGCTAGGAAGCCTTTCATAATGGTTTTAAAGGATGTAAGGGAGGGTACTGACCTGATGGATACAGATAAGGAGTTTCAGACCTTAACAACATGGTACAAGTACAGACAAACCCCAGGAGATTTGATAGGTTTGTGGACAGTCTGGAGTTTTTGGTCATTGGATTTTGTTGCCCAACTACGAACATAGTTGAGTAGAATGTTATTTAGTGCTGGAAAAGCAGATGGATTCGGTATAATTTTATAGGTGGAAAGAAGCTGTGTGTATATTATTTGATAGAGTATTTCTAATTTAGGCTTTTTAGTGCTATACAGTGGTAAGTTCTAATTGGAGTATTTGCTTCAAATTTAAAATTGTAGCATGGTTCTAGTTTTTATTGATGTTTGAAGGTTAGTCAGGATGGGAGCACCATAAAGAAGTGTGGGGAGGAGATAAGTAGTAGCAAGTGTAGCTTTAGTTGCATTGGTGAGAACGTTTTTAGCTCTATAAAGCATCCCTAGGTTTTGATAATTTTTTTTCTTATGCAATTTTGTATATACAGGCCAAATTTAAGATTATCATCCACGATCATCCCTAATAATTTGCTATGAGAAGTGACTTCAACAGATGCATAATTAAGAGAGAAGACTTTAAATTTAGTTTTTTCATGGGGGAGGTATTTTGGGGAAAAAGTACTAGCTTGTTTTTTTAGGGCTGAGCAAGAGGTGGGAGTTACAAAGCCATGTTTTAGTTGTTGTTAAAGCTTCCTGAGTAATTTTTTGGAAGTGTGCCACATTGTCAGATGTGCAAATGAGTGTGGAGTCATCTGCATACTGTATTATGGAGACCTGTTGTGTGGATGTGTGGACAGTGTTGCTCAGAATGTTAAAGAGGAGGGCACCAGGGATAGTGCCTTGTGGCACATCGGTGGTGACTGGTAAGTATAGAGAGAGGGTGGAGTGCCGTTTTACTGACTGATACCTATTGGATAGGTAGCTTCTGAAACACAGAAGGGTGGGTTGACAGAGACTTAATAACGGCATTCGAAGTAGAAGTTTGCTGTGATAAACTGTGTCGATGGCTTTAGACAAGTCTAGAAATAAGGAGGAGACTAGTTTACCATTATCTAGCTTTATTGACAGTATCTATATAGGTTAGACATGCATTTATTAGTACTATGGGAAGGACAGAAGCCATGCTGTGTGGGGGATAGGAGTTCTTCTTGCAGGAGATAGTTTAGCAATTGTTTTTGAATATATTTTTCAAGTATTTTGGAGAGAAGGGGTATGATTGCTATAGGTTTAAAGTTAGTAATGTCTGTCGAATTTCCTCCTTTGTGCAGAGAGAAACATGTGAGTTTTTCCAAAGGGGAGGAACGTGGGATTCCTGGAATGATCTATTTATAAGGATTGAGACAGGGTAGGCAATGCCATCAGATGCTATTTTAAGGTACTTGCTTGGAAGGTCATCAGCTGAAGTAGAGCATGGTTTGAGTTTGTTTAACAGCAGTTTTATATAAGATGTGGGCGCAGGTTTGAACGTGAAAGTGGATGTAATGATATGTGGCTGTTGGGCTGGGTTAGGATTAGGTGTTGGGGAATCCTTGGTTAGAGATAAGGGTTGAACTGTATTGCAGTTTCAAGTGATGAGCTACTGGGAGAGGGGTTAGAGCTGAGTTTATGGTCGGGATGCAAGATTTCTTTAATGGTAGTCCAGAGGTTTTTAGGGTTGTGTTTACTATTATTCTGAAAGTTATTATAGTATAGTTTTTTGTCTTCATTAGTTTGCTTTTTAATACGACTGCGAAGCATTCTGAAGTGTTCAAGATATCGTGGTGTTTTATATTTTTGCCGTTCTTTCCATGCGTTTTCTCTGTCTTGCATTAGCATTCTACTCTTTTTGGTAGCCAAAGTGCATTATTTGTTTTCAGTCTCTTCATCCTATGAGGTGCAAGGTCACTTAGGATATTCAGGAAAGCTGTATTAAATTCATTTACAGCATCATCTAATGGGAAGATTTTTAGAAGTTACAGTTAATAGATGATAGGTTAGTAATGAACATTTCTGGGTTAACCTTGGAAAGGTTGCATTTTGTTTTATAAATATGCTGTTTAAGTTGTTGTTGTGTCTTTTGGCTTTTCCCAGTTAGGGGTCACCACAGCAGAACTCCGGTCTGCTAATGATTGGTAGTAGATTTTTACGTGCCAAGTTGCCAGCCCTGATGCACAACCTTCAACAAAGGTACACCCATTCAAGTATGTCTCCACACAGAAGACGCTCTAGCTGAGAGTCGAACAGGACAACGTCTTACTGTGAGCCGACAACGCTACCGCAGCACCACCACTGCAATTATAAATATGCTGTTTAAGTGGATGTGTGAAATGTCTGGTTGTGTAGACTGGGCGATGATCACTGAGACAGTCAGACATTGTACCCAAGGTGGTGTATTTGCTAGAATCTGGTACTAGGATCCACTTTAATAGGGAATGTGATATATTGCTATAATGTGTGGGGCTTTCAATTAGTTGTGTGAAACCAAATAAGTTCACACTAGATGCAGGGGAGTTAGAGTTAATGTTCAGCCATCTGACATTCACTTCACCTAGTAGTATTATTTCTTGTGGAATTGTTATGGATATCTTCCAGTATAGCTGTATTGTTGCCAGTAGGGATGTAAAGAGCAGTAACACATATTTATCTATAATTGCTTAATTTCAGGAATGTTATAAGGAAGCTCTGCTGAATTGAAGTTTGGTATTGGTTTGCTGTAAGGGGAAATGTGTTAGCTGTTGGGAAATATTAATACTACTATCTTTTGTTTTTATATGGTCACTATGGATGATAGAACAGCCAGCTTATGTAATTTCAAAGTCGTTTATGCTGGGATTAAGCCAAGTTTCAGTTAGAGTGAGAATATTAGGCTTATGTTGGGTAACCTAGGCATGGAGTTCAGCAATTTTATTTCTTATACTTCTAACATTTATGGTAGCAAAAGTTAGATTACTGTGACTGGGGGCTGACTGTTGTAGGGTTAGAGTAGTGTATGGAAGACATTTCTATTGATGTTCACTGTGATAGGTGGGGCCAGGATTAGGGTGAATGTCTCCTCTTAAGAGGGTTTTAGTATACTGAGGAAATATTGATAACAGTAGCATAGCTAAGGCAAGAGGGGCAACTGCATAACATCTGAGTGCTGTTACTGCTCTATATGTGGTCAAACTGCAACAACTGTTTGCTACATTGTAACAAGCAGTTTGCTACAGTTTCAAAGTAAAAAAAAAATCTTTTTTTGTTTTAGCTAAAAGTGAACACAGTCGTACTCCATGCAACCAGGGTATAAACTGTAGCAAATGTTTGCTACATTTGTAGCAAGTAGTTTGGTACAGATTAAAAGATTTTTTTTAACTAAAACATGAGCACCATAGCTCTCCATGCTGGCAGGGTACAAATTGTAGCAACTGTTGTTTGCTACATAAAAGAAATTAGTTAAGGGAGGGGTAGGGGCAGGGCACAGAAACAGGACCAGAATGGCTGGGGTAGGAGGGAGGGGCATGTCATGCATCTGGCCACCTGGCTTTGGTTTGATGCGATGTGTGGAGAGTGTGAGGACAAAGTATGACTAGGTTGCTGGGACAGAGTTGGAGAGATGTTGAGAGTCATAGTAGGATGAAAGATGGCCCAGTAGCTGTTATGAACAGAGGATAAGCTGAGGAGTAGCATGAATAAACACATCTGTGTGCTATAGTCAGGAGGTAGTGGGGAAGTAGAGACCAAGAAGGAAAAAGAAGTTGAAGAGTAGAAGGCTATTTAGTGGTGGTAGAGTCTGAAAGCTAACATTCCTGGGATTAAGCAGTGTATCAAAAGAGCGTGTTATATATGTATATACATCAAAACATCAGAAACTGACATTGCATACTTGTGAAAGGGCACAGGCTCAACGCACACATACAACCTATATGATTTGAATGAAATTGACATAAATATAACACTACCAACGCCAGTTCATTGAGCTACACAGTCTTAGAACAAACTGAAATGTAATAACATAAGACAAATACCTGCTCTGTGTGGAAGCTGGTGACTTGAGTGACAGAGGAGGGAATAGTGAGGGGATATTCAGCGGAACATTCTATTACAGCGACCCTCCCTCCCTCAGGTCAAATTCTATCAGAGAGTAATCAGTTTATAGCCAATACAAAGCAATTAACAGAGAGCTACCAAGTAGAACAGATTTTCTTTCATTTGCTGAGTGCAGAAACCTGGCAGCCAAGAAGACAAGTAAGTGACATATACAGTGCAATCTACTGGTCAACAGAAAAGACAGTGGCCAAATTAGTAAGTGGTCCTTAGAGTGCAAGGACAATTCTATGAGATGGGGGGGGGGGTGTTAAAGCATAATTTCCAGCACAGGAAGACATGTATTTGATTATATGAAGTTAATACACAGCAAGGTTCTTCAAGTTAAATTTGCTTACATTGTACAAAGCCAAAAATCTCAGTGAAAATGTTTGGGAGTTGACCCTTGTGGCACAGCTTCAGCAGTACCTGGGTCAATTGTAGTGACTCCAGGCTCTGTCTTGTGAGGAGGTTGGTGACTGAGTGAAAACATAACACATTTATAGCACATGTATATATAATATGTTATCACGATAACTGTGACTTGCTGTTACTATTTTACAGTTATATATGTTTAACTATATCTCTGTTTTATCACACTGTTCCTTTTTACAATATGCTTTGTGAAGTTTTCTGTTTGTGATCTATAGTGCAAACAAATTCCCATTATCTTTCTTTCCATGTACTGTTATTGTTCACTGTGGAGTTTTTCTCCCTAGGCCTCTATTGAAAAGTGGCTTTGGCCCAGTCTGACATAATCATTCCCAGTAAACAAATGCATAATAAGTTAATGAATATTCAAGAAATACATGTGATTATCAGATTTTCTTACCCATCCTGGTAAACAACAGTAAATAAATAAATATTTAAGAAATATTTATGATTACCAGGTTTCCGTATCCCCTGTTGATTGTTCTGATGGTAGATGAGCTGAAGTTTTAGCTGAAGTACAGGCATGACACAAACCAGTAAAAATGCAAAGCATACGATGTCTAACTGCACAGGGAGTTATGGTAAGTATTAAGGGGATGTTGTACCTTCAAAATTATGTTAATCTCTTGGCAATGCCCTAAACTGGTAAAGGAAGAAAGAATTTAATAGATTTAGACATTGGTTATATTTTAAAACATTGAATGAAAAAGGCAAACAGGTGGAGAAATGTAATATTTTAAGTGAAGAGCAACTACAGTTTCAACACAACAGTGTCAGAAGGCAATGTGACAGACATGAGTGCCTGCTTTGGAGATGGAAGGTCTTGGGAGATCAGCTAGAAGCATAACATCATAAGTAAATGGATAGGGAACACCAGGAACTAAAAGGACATTACAGAAACTGTATATGGGGGTAGTGTACATAGGCTATAAGTATGCACAACATATAGGGACAAAGTACATATGTTGAACCTGGGGAGGCAACAAAGGGATATGATTGCTTAAACCAAATATTCAGCTTTTAACTTATTTAAAAAATGTCTTGTACACACATTTATTTATTTTATATGTATTAACTGGGAAAGCCCGACTTGGAACAAAGCCAATTTTCAACAGAGGCCCAGAGAAAAATGCTCCACAAGCATGTTTTTGTAATGGGGGAGGAAACTAGACCACCCATAAGAAACCCACACGAATGCAGGGAGGACATGCAGAGCCCACACAGAAGGCACCTCAGCTGAGAGTCAAAGCGGAGAAGCTCTTGCTATGAGGTGACAATGCTACCGCTGCACCACTGCAATGTCTGATATTTCATATTATTGTCTCAAATTATTCTCTGCTCTGTGATCCATGTCATGGCTGAAAAGAATCCATGAACCAGCCCATCTTCCTTGTTAACAAATCTAATACATAAATAAACAAACAAACAAATACAAATAAATAAATATAGTATGGAAGATGGAATATATAAAGTATGCATGACTGCTATGCGACTTCTCCCTACAAGAAAAATGATTATAATTCTTAGACATATGCCCTGAAAAGTAGAGAATTATGTAACTATAATGAAAAGTGATAGCACTGTAGATATGAGATAAATGCTGTTATAATCAATATTTTTAAAAATGTATGTCATATAAACTAAAATAAAATGATGCCTCACTCAGAATGTAAATAATTCAAATATATTTATTTCCTATTCGCAAAAACAAAGTTTGTTTTCACACACACACACACACACACACACACACACACACACACACACACACACACACACACACACACACACACACACACACAAAAAACACACATAAAACTGATGGAAAACATGTCACACAATTTAACTTATCAAAACTCCATATGCTGGAAAATGGTAAGGTTATTATGTAAAGCTGTAATGACTGCAGAATCCCTTAAATGGTATCCATAGTAAAAAAGCTTCAGAACTGGATAAATCATATAAGAATGTTCCCTAAACAGATACATTTCTAAAAACAAAAACAGTTTAGTATACAGGCGATAGATTCATACGTGTATATTAGACTATCAACTAATAGGGCCCTTATAAATCTAGCCATGCAACCCAAATTTGACCCACAAATTTTATTTATATGAGGGGATTTACTAAGTGCCATTGTCCATCAGATGCATAGTCACCAGACTGAGAGTTAATTTCGGATTGCCCATCCATTGGTCTAAGTTGTGCTTAAATAGGGAGAGGGAGGAACTCTGCTTCACACGAATGGGTAGCCAGTTCCAGAGATTGGGAAGTCTCTCCAAAGTGTCCTATTTATGTCACAAGCAAAATATTGGTCTTTTATTCTAGTAGTTCTGATACTATTTGTTGTGTGGACATGTAAAAGGTTCAACAAAACGGCCCAGGGATGCCTTGTACGCAAGGCAATGATCACTTTTCAGAAGTCTGTATAATACCAAGTAAAGAGAGGGCTTTGAGGTGATCAGTGTAAGACACTCCCTGTATTCTTTTTTAAGGAACCTTTGTGGATGTTTCAGTTGCTGCGCGTATCTGGTCATTTACATACTGAAGGGGACATTATACTCCATGATGGGTCTGATGAGGGCAGAGGACAGTGGTATGATGACCTTTCTGGACCTAGATGATATGCTCTTGAATATTAGTTGTACTACCTTGGACACATGTTGATTGAAGGCTAGGTTACTATCTACATGAGTTCCAAGATCAACCTTTAGGGTTATTTTATTGATGGTGAATTCACCCAGGGTTGGCGACTTCCCAAAAGGTACTATAATGCATTTCTTGATATTGAGTTTTTATTTGTCTGTGTTAGATCTTCCTGAAGGATGTTCCTATCTTGGGTGGATTCAATGATTGCTCCCAGTATACAATCGTCTATGAACTTGGTTAGCCAGAGGCCTTTGCCATTGGATTTGACATCCGAGAAGTAGATTCCAAAGAGTAGTCGGCCTAGCACATAGCCCTGGGGGGGATCTCCACTGTTAACTGGCCTCTTTGTGGAGGTGGCCTTGCCAATTCTAACCTCCTGTGTCCTATCAGTGAACCGTTTAGCTATCCACCATGTTATAAAGGGGTTCATACCTAGTTCCATATGTTTGGTAACAATGCCTGACTTGGGTATTGTATCAAATGCTTTAGCCAGATCTAGGTAGACATTGGGGTAGTGCAGGGTTCTCCCATATTTGTGAGTGCAAAGTTTACTATGTTGGAGCCTGTAGTAGACCTATTCACTATTTGGTCAAGGGTGTTTGTATTTACGAAGTCCAGAAATTTCTCTGCCTGTAGATTAGAGGCTGTGTATGATTCCCAGTCCATAGAGGGGTAATTAAAGTCTCCCATGACTAGAGTGTTAGGTTGGACGGTAAGTGCTTTCAGTCAGTCCAAGTATGCATTGTAAGCTTCTTGAGACATAGAGGGTGACCTATAGCTGGCTAGGATATGATACAGGATTTTGCCTCTGGTGATCTGCATGTGGAGGAACTCCTGCATGACATCCTGTTTGACCATCATAGAGGAATGTCTATTATTAATGTAAATTGAGACACCTGCATCTTTAGCCTTTGTCTGTGCAGCTACTAGTCTAAAAGTGTAGAAGGCACTGAAACCTTGCCCTCCCAGGACACTCTCTGCTGCTTTAAACCATGTCTCGGTAACTGCACAGATATTTATATTCTCAAGTGGAAGGAGGGCTTGGAGGGAGTGTAGGTTTTTATATACTCCTGGTATTGAGCAGAAACATTTTGAGGTTCACTTGAGTTGAATTTGCTATGTTGGTAGGTTTGTCAGTTTAGCATTGCCTAAAAAGGCACTATGAGGTTGGATAATGTTTTAGCCAGTATTCAAAACCCTAGAGGGGAAAGGTGCAGATCATCCTTGGCATCAAAGCAAAACAACGTGATCTGTTAACCATGTCCTCCCAAGCTGACAACAATTGGAAAAATGCAGTTGTGTAAATTAATTGCACTTAGCATAATAGTAGATGTTCAACGTCACCACTGCTGCAGTAGGCTAAAGCCATATGGGTTATATCCAGCCCAGGATATAACAGCCATTCAGTCTTCAAAAGTATATCTGGCTTCCCTCCACACGTGCATCCATGCTGCTGTAGCATGAGCTCCAAAGGGAGAAAACAGCAGCCTGAGTGCAAAAAGCACTCACAACTGTCTTGCCTCCCAAAAGTGAGAAAACCTTCTGTCCTGAAAAAAAAAAGACAGAAAAGTTAGGGACATATAACTTTACCAAAAAACATAACTATGTAACGAAAACGGAGGAGTGTAAGGAGGGAGGGAAGAGTGGCTACTGCAGCAGTGATGACTATGAGCATCTATTATTACGGTAAGAGCAACTTACACAGCTGTAGTGTGTTCATCAGTATCACTGCTGCAGCAGTGATGACTATGAGCATCTATTATTACGGTAAGAGCAACTTACACAGCTGTAGTGTGTTCATCAGTATATCACTGCCAGCAGTGATGATGAGATGACACATCAGCTATGATTAGGGCAGCAGTGATATGAGCATCTATTATTAGTTCATCAGTATCACTGCTGCAGCAGTGATGACTATGAGCATACGGTCTGCAGCAGTGATGACTCTGAACATCTATTATTACGGTAAGAGCACCTTACACAGCTGTACTGTGTTCATCAGTATCACTGCTGCAGCAGTCTAACGCTATATGGGTAGATTACCATAGCTACCTGACGTGGGAGGAGGAAGAATAAGGATCCTCTGTAGAAAAGTCTTTTCTGGACCCGGAGAAGGAATCCACGTTGTAATGTTTTGTGAAGATATGAACAAAGGGCCAAGTACTACCTCTAGAATGCTTCCACAGTCCGTCCACTTCCAGTTTGCCACTGAAGAAGACTGGAATCTAGTTAAATATATCTTGATTCTGCCTGCAAGAAATTTATCATGGTGGAAATGACAAAAAGCAATAGCAAGGGACAACCATCTGGAAATAGTCTGTTTTGACATAGATTATCCTATCTTTGTCACTACATAGGAAATAAACATCTGCTCAACTTTCCTAAAGGACTTAGTTTTGTTGTGATAGTAAATTAATTGCCGGAGCACATCCAGAGTATGAAGAATCTTTTCCCCTGGATTTATAGGTTCTGTATGGAAAGCAGAGAGATTGATGGCTTGATTCAAAGAAAACTTAAACTACTTTTGGCATGAATGAGGGATTTGTTCTTAATGTAACCCTTTCTCTATGGAATACCAAATAAGGTTCACCCACCATAACACACTTGCAAGTTGCATACTCTTCTTGCAGATGTCAGAGCAGTAAGTAACACAGTCTTCCATGTCAAGAACCATAAATCAACCATAAATCAACCTAATGAGCTGCTTCAAAGGGAGATAAAGTTAACTTTTCCAGCACAAATATAGAATCCTAAGTAGGTGCCACACATTTCCTAGGTGGTCTAACATATGCAATCCCTTTCAAGAACTGTTTGACCAAAGACAGAGAAGAAATGGAGAATCCATGGGCAAATATGCTCAAATGGCTGAAAAGTGAACCTTAAAAGAGGAATAAGAAAGGCCAGAAGAGAGTAACTCACATAAATATTTAAGAACCAGTGGTACATAATCACTAACTGGGCCCTGGTTATTCATTTGGCACCAACTAGAAAAATCTCTTCCATTTACTAACATAGGATTTCCTAGTAGCAGGTTTTATTGTCTCCATACTGAAATGGTGGCCTTTGAAATGCTGAGTGCCGACAAGCCAAAAAAGACTGAAAACCCAGAGAAGAGCAATTCTCGAAAATTGCTTTTCTTCTTAAAACTTTTTTTTGCAGGGAGGCCAAGCCCCACCCCCAAAACTTCTATATATCAAAATTCGAGATCACTATATCTCAGACAAAAGGGAATAGTCCAAGAAATGGCATCTTGGACTTAGTATATGTCAGTCAGTTCTTTTGGCCTTTCAGACTCCATATTTCAGGACTCACTCTAGCTTGTCCCAACATTCCAAATGGTTGCAGGTTTTATTGCCTGCTTTAGTACTCGCTGCACTTCTTCAGGAACAATGTGCCTAAAAGGTACTAAAACTGAATCATCCAGGCAGTTAGGTGTAGTTGTTTCAGACTGGGGAATATCAAACTCTCCTTGTCTTCTGTGAGTATATCCAGCCTGAGGAAGCTTGTGGTAATTGCCCATGGACAATTCCATAAGAAGGAAGAACCACTGTTGCCTAGACCAGAAGGGAGTCAACACAATTTTTGGAGAGACATTCTGAATCATCAGAAATGGTTCCAGAAATCAGTGGGAAATGTAGAAAGGCATAAATGAACATCACCATCCAAAGGAATGAAAAAGCACCTGTCTTCCAGGCCTGCCTACAAGTGCAGAATTTGTTTAGTTGTCTGTTTTGAAAGGAGTCAAATAGATCTGTTTAAAGTGTTCCCCACAACTGGATCAAATCTGGGAAGATTCCCTCATTCAGTTTCCATTCGAGAGGGCTGCCCCAGTCCTGCTCAGCGTGTCTGCAACTATATTTTGATCGGATGAAATGAAGCCTTGAAAGTGAAACAATGTTTCAGAGTCACCTCGCAAGCCATCCCAGCCAGCTTCACAGCGAATAAGACCTGGTGCCTCAGTTTGCTTATGTACTGCATCACTGTGGTAATGTCTGTAAACACCTGCAGAGGTCCTGGGAACAACAGATGATGATGAAGATACTCTATAGCATGAACTGCAGCTAACATATGATGCATCTGCTGTTACTGACTGTGCATGGGTTGGAGAGAGAGAGAGAGAGAGAGAAAAGGAGATGTTTCTGCTAACTATCACATCAATAGCAAAACCGTACATATAGGTTCATAGGTTCATACTAGGCTATCTGCCCTAGGGCATTTATAAGCCTAGCCAGAGTGTGTATGGCTTTCGCCACCCATTTTAAATTAATTTTGCTATGCCCTTTTTCGAGGTTAGTATACTGTGCCTCTGTCTAACAGTGACACAGAAGTGATACCCGGGGTAAACCTACGATCTTCCATCCACTCATCAAGATTCCTCTTGAAGAGAGTCAATGAGGGACTCTGCCTAACCTGGACTGGGATTTTATTCCAGAGTGAAGGGAGCCTCTGGGTTATGAATCTGTCCCTCCAGCATGTCCTACTTATTTCAGTGCTGAGGTTTAAGTCCCTCGAGCGCGTAGCTCGATGGGATTTGGATTTTCTGTGGTGCAGCATGTCCATTAATTCCGGGTTGTTCATGGCTTTATACGTCAGGCACAGATCGCCTCTAAGCAGGCGGTATGCCACTGAGTAGAGCTGGAGTTTCTTTAACCGGGCAGCATACGGCATCTGTTTGAGCCCCTTGATCCTCTTGGTGAGGTACTTTTGGGGTCTTTCCAGTTGCTGCAGGTGTCTGGTAAGGTACATCCCAAAAGGGGCATTGTACTCAATTATGGGCCTGATGAAGGATGAGTAAAGAGGCATGATGACCTCCCCTGATCTAGATGTGAATCCCTTCATGATTAGGTGGGCTATATAAAATGTTTTTCTAACCACTTTGGCCACGTGGTTGTCAAATGAGAGATTGCTATCAACTTGGGTCCCCAGGTCCCTAATTACTTCTTCTGTACTTAATGGATTACCACCTATGTGGTAATTTGTGGGCACTTTGTTTTTGCCAAAGGGGATGACTATACACTTTTTGGCGTTTAGCTTGAGGCCATGGCTCTGGCACCAGTTGTCTGTTTCTATGAGGCCCTTTTGGAGGATGCTTGTGTCAGCTGGAGAGTCTATTATGGCACCCAGTTTGCAGTCATCTGCGAACTTGGTCAGCCACAGTCCTTCCATGTTGGCCTGTACCTCCGAGAAATATATATGCATTCACCTTGCATATATGCACTCAGTGGTGAGAGACCTGGGCACACAGGTTGACAGCAACCTTACCTTTGATCACCATGTCTCCACAGTGGTAATAAGGGCATTCTACACTGCTCATCTTATAAGTAAGGGCATTGCCTCCAGAAAAAAAGAAGTTATAACCTCCCTGTACTCTTCCCTCATCACGCCAATGATTGAGTACACTGTCCCTTTTGGTATGTACCTTTCCAAGCACTTGCAGCAATTGGAGAGATCACAAAAGTTCCTCACAAGGAAAATTCAAGGTCTTCAGCATCTGTTCTATGAGGATCATCTGAAATCACTGTCACTTTATTCTGTTTCATACAGACTACTCAGAGGCAATCTCTGCCTTGCATATAAGGCAATCTTTGACCCTGATTTATTGGAAATGCTGCATACTCATAAGTCAAACAGTACAAGAGTTACTCACTTTAAAGGCCTTATCCTGTTATGTGACATTTATAAAACCTGCTGGAGGGACAGATTTATCTCCCAGAGGTTACCACCCCTTTGTAACAGACTCCGGTTTCATGTCAAACAGAGCACCTCATTAGCCCTCTTCAAAGGCGATCTGGAAGATTGGATGGGTAGCCATAAATTCATCCCAGGGGTTCCACCTGTATCCCTCCTGGACAGGTGTGATAGGTGCTGATCGTGGAAATAAGAGTAAAACTTGGGTCGGCTTAAAATGGCTCTAGGGTCATTAGCCTAGTAACCTCCTATGATTCTATGACATGGATTCAGGGAAAATCTGTTCTGTCCACTAAATAAGTTATTTGTTTACAAAACCTATGAATAAATTTAAAATTTCAGAAAATGAGAATGCTGAGTCCATAATAGTTTTTTAAAAAACAAAGATTTTTCTAATGGGTAGCTTGAAGAGAGGAATTGCGAGACTCACAGATGCCATGAACCTTAGAATCTTGTGATATTCTATGGATGAAGTTTGAGACTGATTAGAGAAACTGAGGAAAACATTCAGGAAAAAGTCCACTTTCTCCTAGGTTAGGAATGCTTTTTGCAAAGAAGAATCTAGAGGGCATGATAGAAAAATTATCCTGTGAGAAGGAATTAAGGAGGATTTTTGTCTGTTGATCTGAAAACCCAGGCTAAGAAGGAGACTTGTAACCTACATAAGAGACTCCTGACATCTAGAAAAAAAAGACTCTGAAAAGATAAGCAAGCCATAGGTCATTTGGTGGAACATCAGGAAATACGGGAATGCCTTGTAGTCTGCAATGAGCCATCACTGGAGCTAGTCACTTTGTAAAAACCCTTGGAGCTGTAGATAACACAAAGGATAATGCAGAATGCAGAAAACTGGTAATATGACACAGGCACAGAAAATCTGAGGAAACTCTGAACTTTGTAGCAATTGGAATGCAATGATAAGCCTTTTTTGAGTCTAAAGTTACCAAAAACTCAGATGAGGAACGAGAGGTAACAGACTTTGTAAGGTCAACATACTGAACTTTGCCAGTTACACAAATTGAGAAACGACAGGTTGCGAACTAGTTAAAATAGTAGGAATACTCATGAATAAAATCATCTCCCCATCTGATTTTGGGGTAGTGTTCTATAGCCCCTAGGAAAGCACATGATTTAAAACCAGAGGAAATAGTTCAGTCAGGTTTGGTGGATGATGAGGAATATTCAGAAAACAGATGTTTGTTTTCATAGTGCCACCTGTAACCATCCTTTCTCAGAAGTCACTTGTCTGAAACACTTTGCTGCCAAAGGGGAAAAATAAGAACCAGTTTCTGGGACAGTGGTAGGGTGGGAGCAGGAGGTGGGTGTGGGGAATGCTGGCAGTCATTTTGAAGTGGAGGCCTGCCCCTTTTTCCTGAAAGGATGTCTACTTTTTATTAGATTCCTCCCGCCACTTTTTCTTAGAGCCCTACTTGCCAGAAGCTTGTTAGGATTGTTTATTTTACTTTTGAAAATGGAACCAGGACTTTTAGTAAAGGGATGAAAAAAAAACATAAGTTATTTACTAAGCCAGACAATAGAACAGCAGGACTGGCACCTTTGGCATCTGCTAATGATGGCAATGAACTCACACTCCAAAGCTCCTTCTTCCCCATAAAACCTCCCTGATGTTAATCCTACAGATTGAGTATTCCCGCATTATAGACTACTAGCCTTAATAGGTTCATAGGTTCATAGATTAGTACTAGGCTAGCTGCCCTTGTGGGCCATTTTAAGCCTAGCCATTTACCCCATGTGAGAATCAAACCCTGCACCCTGCGTTTATAAGGTAAAAAGCTTTAACCATTATGCCAACTTCCCATGCCAATTAATTAATCTCATAAACATGATATTTTTCACATCCTCTGAATGATTATGACAGATCTCTCAGGAATTTGAAGAGGATGGCGAATGGGTTGTTCCAGTGTCTGGACAGAGACCAGGGAAAGTTAATGTTCCAAAAAGTATATAACTTAAGTATTTCTCAGATCCTGTCCAAACACTAAAACAGTAAACAGAATGCCCAGCTAACACAGATGGCCTACTGAAGTAAGCCTTTCAAGATGGTTGTTCCAAAAGAAGCCCTTGCCATAGAAAAAGAGTAATGTTTAGCAAAGGTATGCAAGGAAGACCAAGCATCAGCTGCTGTGCTATCTTGGAATGGAAGAGTTCTGAGGAAGGCCACAGATGTGGCTTGAGCCCAGACGGAGTGTACCTTTGGAGGACTAGGCAATGCCTTGCCTGCTTTGTTATAGCAGAATGAAATACAGCCAGCAATCCACTTTGCTAGAGTAAAGTCTCAGAAATCTTATCACCCAGTTTAACCAGTGAAAACCTAACAAAAAGCTGCTCATGTTTTCTAAACACTTTAGTACAATCCAAGTAAAAGTATAATTGTCTTTGAACATCCAGGCAATGTAACAGGTACTTCCATTTATTGCAGTACATCGGAAAAATACAGGCAAATGAATATACAGGTACAGATTGGTCTGTGATGTCACTTTAGGTAGAAAGGGCAGCTTGGTTCTAAGAGAGAGACTCTATCCCAGTGGAAAATGCAAACATAAGGCCTGTAACTCAGAAACCCACCTTGCTGAAGTAATGGCTACTGAAAAAAAGCCATCTTCCAAGAAAGGAATTTAATATCTAGAGAGCTAGCTGGCTCAAAAGAAGATCTCATCAAGGATTCTAATATAAAATTTAGATACCAGGCTAGCGCTGGTCTATTTAAGGGGGGGGGGGGTCTCAAATGAAAAACACCTTTAAGGAGGCTTTACATGATGTATGTGTGGTTAACGAATAATTCGAAACGCCATCATGAAAAGACGAGATGTCTTACAAATGAACTTTGATAGAAGAAAGCTAGCCCCCTTTTTGTATAATTCAGTCAGGAAGGTTAAAACCTCCTCCAATAGATCTGAAGTAAGGAGTTGACTAGTCTGGGGTCAAAAGAAAAACTTTTTCCATTTACCCTTATAAATCATTTTGGTGGAACGTCTTTAAGAAGCCTTAATGAGGCCCAGCACCTGAGGGTGTTGGGGGAAACTGAGGATTCATGGCCATTTGTGGAACTGGAGAAACTAAGTTGTCTGATTTAGTGACTGAATGTCTGGATGAGGCATCCCAGATGGATGAGCCAGTAGAGAGGGGTCTCTTCTTTAGCCGAGGCCACACCAATGGAAATCAAGTATTAAACCTTCCAATAACATGTCTTCTAAGGCCAGATCTATTTTTCTATATGCTATGTTGATTTTGTTCATTGACATGCTAGTATATTTACTAGTATCCATTAAAATATCATTCATTTTACCTTCATATGTCAAACTGTCCATAAGTACTGCTCCCCCTCCCTTGTCGGGTTTCATAACCTTTATGTTTTTGTTGTTCCTTAAATCATTTAAAACTTTGTTTTCATTGGTGTCCAAGTTAGTATTGCATTTTACCTTAGAAAATCCTTCCCTTATTTCTTTTTCCAACATGAGTTCAGAGTTTTTAATCTGTGAATATAAGGGGGAGGGGGGTTAAACACACTTTTTTTCTTTAATTTATTACACTGATTACAAACCTTGTCCTGTGGGAAGAATAGTTCTAAATTCACTTTTGTAAACATCTTCACATCCATTAAGCTTTTAGCTAGGTCCCCCTTTCTTAATAGTATGAACTTCATACCTCTAGATTTAAGGAACAACAAAAACATAAGGGTTACGAAACCCAACAAGGCAGGGGGAACAGTACTTATGGACAGTTTGACATATGAAGGTAAAATAAATGATATTTTAATGGATACTAGTAAATACACTGGCGTGTCAATGAACAAAATCAACATAGCATATAGAAGAATAGATCTGGCCTTAGAAGACATGTTATTGGAAGGTTTAATAGACCATTTAATAGACCATAAAACACTAAATTTTTGAAAGGTGGATAAGCCAAAAATTCCCTCCATATTTGGAATCCCCAAAACACACAAAAATGGTTTAGATCCACCTCTGAGACCTATTGTCTCATCAGAAGGATCCAGAACTTTACCTTTGAGTAAATACATTGACTCCAAATTAAAAAGTATTTGGTTAAAGAGAAAAATATTTTGAGGGACTCGTGGGATTTTTTAAGAGAAATAATAGTCAATTTATTCAGGGATGGGGTTTGTGGAACATCTGCTTTGGCTAAATAAATATCCTTTACTGTCATACTACTACCATGTTTTCCATTAGTATGGAAATTGCTCCCCGAGGGAGCACATACTGAAATGCCTGCAATGCTAGGAGCACTGCCCAGATCATCTGAGCATTGATGTGAAAGAAAGCCTCTTCTGTAGACCATGAACCTTGTACTATATCTTGTTCACAATGTGCCCCCCACTCACCCACCCAAGGAACGACATGTCTGTGGTTACTGTTGCCTTGGGATTCGGCTTGGTAGAGGGAAATCCAGTTGTCAAATTCTGAGGATTGGTCCACCAGTATAGACTTTTCTTTACTGCCTTCCACAATGAGATTGAATGACACATTGACTGGTGAGCTTGATCCCACTGGGTCCTACGTGTCCACTGTAGAATCCTCCTTTTGAACCTGGCAAAAGGAATCCTTGGCATGGAAGCAGCCATTATACATAACACCTTTAGAAAAGTCACTGTTGATTGGCCTGTCCTGAGTGAGCAGTCCTAGGACTCATCCACTATGGCTGAGACTCTGTCTTGAGGTCAATTTGTCACCTGACTCTGTGTGTTGATTCAGATCTTGAGATGGCTGCAGATTGGATTAGGCTATGTTTATAGCGATTCCCAAAGACAGACTTGAAGTAAGTACTGGTTTGTATTGGCCAAGCTGTCTAATGTGGTGGCTGCCAGGAGCCAATCATCCAATTCAAGAAAAACGTATATTCCCAAGAGGTGAATACAAGCTGTGGCATTCCAGCATTGAGGCTACTGATGCCAAAGCAAGCAGCATTGGAAAAGTCAAATCAATCAACACTGAAGGGGCTGGCTGGCAGTAGATGCCAATTCTAACAGTGCTGGTGCTAAAACAGGGCCCAAAGGAGGAAAGGCCAGTGGAGGAGTATGGGTCAGTAGGAATCATCAGGGCCAAGATGATGCAGTCACAAATCTGGACCTTGACAAAGGGTGACATCATATGCTCCCAATAAAGCTGAGTGGGGTTCCTGACAGACCTATAAGAATGTGCAGAAGCTGTTGATGGAGGTCTGGAAGATTATTAGACATCTGTGCCATGACCGAGATTTGGTTTAAAGCCATAGAAAGTACTCTGTTAGTGCAAGGCTACAGTGCCTTCCACAAATATAGACCAACAACAGCACAGGCTGGGGCCAAAGGTCACAACTGACATTAACAACAAACAGATCTCCATGCTGATTAAACAGGATGATGCATGTGGATGAGCTCCATGGTAAGTCACTATAGATAGGGCCCTTCACTATATCATGGCTAGCTACGGGTCACCATCTATACCCCTAGAGTCTCAGAACTCTTACCTAAACCTACTATAGGTGCTCACCATCCAACCAAACTCTCTATTCATGGGTAAATTTAACTACCCCACTGTAGACTAGGAAATGTACACTGCCTTAAACTCACAGGCACAAAGCTTCCTGGATTTTATTAACACAAACAGCCTGGAACAAATAATGCACACTCCAACCAGAGGATAAGACATATTGGATCTGGTATTCAGCAACATGGGAGAGCACTGCACTCCCCCTCCACCCTCCAGCCCCCACCCCCTGTGTCACATCCTCACTAGTGAGGTTGGATCACAAAGCTGTTTTCTTTTAAGTAAAACTCAGTCTGGAAAACCCAGCTAAACCAGTAACAGTTAGGAACTATTCTAAGGCAAACTATATTCTATTAAGTGATAGTTTGTCAAAATTCAAGGCTCCCCCTAACCCTGAGACTACAGCTACCTATGCAGAATTATTCACAAAGTCCTTACACAAACATGACTGACTACAGAGAGACTACCATACCTACCAGAAATAAACCCCAAACAATCAATAAAAATAAACCCCATTGGTGGAATCCTCACCTAAATAGGGCATATAATAAAAGAAAAATCATGGCCAAAGTCAGGAATAGCAACTCCCTCAAAGAAAAGTACTCTCTTATACAACTAAACAAGAAACTAAGAGGTTTAAGTCCAACAAAGCCAACTACAAGGTCTGGCTAAAAACAATCACAAGGCCTTCTTCAGCTATATGCAAAACCTTAAAGGTAACACAGCAGTGTGCTGAACTGGTGGTGAATGGAACACCTTCAATGAACAGGGTAACATAGTAAACCTACTGTCTGATAAATTCAGCTCAAACTTCACCTCCCCACTCCCCCCAACTCCTCTAAATTGAAATCCCCTCTAACATACTTCTCTCTATTATCAGAGACCAGGTGCTGGCAGCACTCACTAAAGCTAGGAACACCATCTATATAAGACCAACAACATCCTTGGTTGCCTCTTGAACAATTTAAAACACAACCTATCTGGACCACTTGAGGCACGCTTCAACTGCAGCCTCGAAACATGCTACATTCCAAGTGAATGGAGGACTGCAACAGTCATTCCCCTACACAAGGGTGAACCATCAACTGACCCAGGTACCTACAGACCCATCAGTCTAATGAGCCTAGTATGTAAATCCATTAAACAAATTATCATGGAAATGATAAACAAGGACGCTGGCAACCTACAGAAACTGGACCCATCCCAATTTGATTTTGTTAATGGAAGGTCATGCCTACTTAACCCAGTAGATTTCTTTGAGAGGGTCACCAAGGCAACGGATGTGGGTAAAACAGTGTATACTGCATACCTTGATTTCGCCAAGGCATCCGATGCAATACCTCTCTCAGGCATTGATGACAAACTCTCTGAGCTAGGCATAAATCCCTGTATAACTCATTGGACTGCCGTCTGGTTCACAGACCCCAAGAAGTCAGGACTGGTGAGATCACCTCCATCAAGAGACCAGTGACTAGCATTATAATGCCCTTTTGGAAACTGTCAACCCAAGTTATTTACTCCATCAATAAAACACGCCTAGGAGTTGATTTAGTAGTAACAGATCTGGGAACATATGTAAACAGCAATCTGGCCTTTGACCAACACATAGCTAAGATAGTAAGAAAATTATTCTATGTCACTCAACTTATAGGTAAGGGTATGGCATCCAAGTTCAGGGAATTTACAGTACCACTTTACTCAGCCCCTATCAGACCTCTCATTGAGTACAATACCCCCTTTGCCATGTACCTAACCAGACACTTGCAACAGCTGGAACACTCACAAAGGTTTCTAACCAGAAGAATCCATGGCATGAATACCCATTCCTACACTGATCACCTAAAGGTTCTGTCTCTATATTCAGTCTCCTGCAGGCTGCTGAGAGAGGATCTTTGCCTGGATTACAGGGCTTCCTCAGACCCTGCCCTGATGGATCTGTTAAACATGTGCAAGACAAACAGCACCAGAAATAATAGATCCAGAGATCTAGATTTCACTTGCAGCATGTGTGTGTGTGTGTGTGTGTGTGTGTGTGTGTGTGTGTGTGTGTGTGTGTGTGTGTGTGTGTGTGTGCATGTGCGTGCGCATGTGTGTGTACTCACGCTCATGTATGACCCAAAGGATTCCCATGCAATGGAATAGTCTTCCCATCCACATAAAACAGAGTTCATCCCTGAACCTGTTAAAAATGAAACCTTGACAACTGGATAGAAAATCATAAATTTACCCTCAGGCTGTGTCCCGTTTCCTGTGGCCCTTAATGACAGAGACCATCAATAAGAAAAGTATTATCCTAGCTAATGCTCCCTCCCACAAATCCCTTAGTTACTTTCCCACTAACATGCTCTCCCCCATAGATTCTCATGATACTCATGATTCAAATGGGTTTAGGGTGTGCAGCTAAGACCCAAGTAGTCCTTAGCCTAGTAACAACATATGAACCTATGGCAATCTTTTTTCTGAAGAAAAAAATAACTGTTTGGCACTGAGAAGTAGAATCGTTCTTAGTGTTGGATGACTTCTGGAGCTGAGGGGGGACAATCTCAGTTAAGACAGCTTAGGCCTTGAAGGAGAAAATCTGGAAGAAGGAAGGCTAGGACCTGAAGCAGATAAAGTTGGTGGTGTGTACCAGCCTGAAGCAGGGTGGCCTGCCTGGGAGTCATAGGTGGATGGAATTTCTCAGAAAGGAAAGTTTTTCTGACTTTCTCTTTTCTTTTTTTCTTCTTTTCTGAAGGAGTATGTGCTAATGAGCCCATCAGAGTAAAATAAGTGGGGATAATCCCCTTAACAATTATTTTGTGGCACTGGCCAGCTAAAGTCCTGGTACTAAACCATTTACAAATGAATCAGTCGCTATTGAAGTGTAAAACTCCCAAAAAATAGTCAAAGCTTATGCAAATCCTGCAGGGGTAATTTAGTCTCAAAATGTTTGCACTTCCTAAAGCCCTGTTTGGCTTCTTTCACCATTGCTAACTACTTTACAACACTATTTAAATCCAACACAAGATATAAACCCTATCGAGGGAGGAAACAATATGACAGGGGAGGAAAAGGGAACAAGGTGAAACAGAGAATAAAAAAAAACAGTGAAACCATCATGAGTCTCAACCAAACTGACAAAAATCAGAATCACAAACTTAAAAAATACCTCAGCTGTACTTATCTTAAATTAAATAATACTGCCAAAACACCCACAATTCATTCCCTAATGTTTAGCTTCAGAGCAGACATTGTTGTCTTAATAGCAGCAGTAAGATCTGGAAGATTCACATCAGGGAAGTATTGTGGGTAGGAAGGAGCTTGAGCTTATGAAGTGTTTGCTGCCATAACCATTGCTAGAAGGTGCCAAAGGCACCAGTCCTGCTGTTCAAGTGTCTAGATAGGCTCTGATAAATTCTTAGTAACTCCCTGAATCAACTTCCCTTTCACTCTTTCACAAAACTATTTGAGTACAGAAGGACCAATCAAAAACTCTACCCAAATGAGAATTCAAAATCTCAGAATTAACATATTCGGAAAACTTAACTATGTACCAAGGCAAAATATCTGATCACATTAGTAGTAGCTAGAACCCTGGACATAGAGTTATCACAATCATACACACGCTTGAAAGAATGTTTAGACACTTGAGAAAGCCTAGCAATACTAGGATTCAGAAAGAACCTACTTTATAAAGGCAAAGTGGCAGAAAAATTCCTTAGACTGTCAACACAAGCTAGCATGCACGTCAACATATGAACCTGGTAGTTCAAAATTCTGAAGGCTACAGTGGAAGAGGAAAATATTCTCTTCACAGACTTGTGAAAGGCTTTATCACGCTTATCAGAAGAAGAAGCATTGTCTGACCAAAACGTGTTAGCAGGAGAAGAATAGAAATAGCTGCTGGGTTAGACCTGAGATGAGAAATCAAATGCTTGTTAGACTGAGGAACTTTTTTAAAGTCTGTCTGCCTTTACAGGGACTGAATATTGACCAATCAAGATTATTGTATGCTACATCAAAAGCATCCTCCAAGGATGGCATGATAGGAGGAACAGAATGAGAGTGGAACATATCCACTTGCAACATGTCATATCTCTTTAAACAAGAAGCAACATCCACCTGTAACCACTGAAATAAGTTATTTACTCTGAACCATACTTCCCAACCTCTTAGTACAAGAAATGTGGACAAAGCCAAAAATAATGGGGGTACAAAGGCCCAAAAGTAGAGACATATTTTATTCATTGTACTTAGAAAGTTGCTAGAGTAACAGGTTTTGCATTAGCATACATTTTCTGAAGGATATGAGGACTGAAACTCAAATGCCTGTCTTCATTTAGTAGCTTAAATCCTCAATGATTTACCAGAAAAAAACACAAATTTTATGAGGAACAGACCAAAAATATTAGGCAAAAATATGGACATTCTGGGAAAATCTGGACAATTGAGAGCTATGCTCTGGACACAGTCTCAGCAAAGGAAAATCCCCTACAGCAAAAACTGAGGAATCAGTCTCCTCAGAATCAGAGTCAGGGACATATAAAGAAAACACAAATGAAGCCCATTTTTTATCCTTATCTGAATCCTCTGATCAAATATCCTCCTGAGTATTTTTGGCACCCAGGCTGCTATTTTCTCCATTTGGAGCTCATGTCACAGCAGCCTGTGGGCATGTGGAGAGGGGAGCCAGATACTTTTGACTATTATTTCCAGGGAAGGATATAAACTATATAGCTTTAGGCTACTGCAGCAGTGATACTGGAGAATATTATATAAAACACATTTATAAAAAATATAGTCCCATCATGGCCTGTCAACTATTAGGTCTTCGTAAATAATTGGTCCTTTAATTCCCAAGTAGAGCAACAGCAGATCAGCCGAGCTATTCTTCCATGAGTTGATACTTGGTCATGGCAGGTCAGCATCAGGTAACCATCAGAGAATTTTTGAATGTCCTAACTCTGACAGACTGGTGACTGGCAGAGGCACCACACAATACCAATCTCTGTACATGTGCACTACCATGCATGCCTAGTTCTGGTTACATTGTATACTGCTTGGTGGGCCTGACTTCCATCATGGCCCAATCACTGCTGGCTTTTACCCTCAGTACTTGGAGACACTGAGCCCCTGCTAGGTGTCAGTACAGTAGCAGGTCTAGCTGCCTCATTCCATAAGCCAAGGATAGGACAGCTGGCATCATCTGCTCACTCCCACACTCCTGCCTGGCCCCTCCAGTGTCAGAGCAGCTAGTCAAACTCAGGCCATCAATATCATAAGTACAACTTTATCTCTCTGGCCATGGAGGTTGTTAAAATAAATGGTAACAGCAGGCTTGGTAGATTTCCTTTAATACTGATGTTGTTTAAGCACAAATAGCCTAAATAAATGAGACATAGACCCACTAACCAAAAAGTAATAAATCTTTAAAATGTAAAGTCCAGATAAAATATGTTTCTTCTAAAACCAAAAAAATCCACCAGTCCATAACACGTCTCAAGTGTCCAGATTTTTGCCTCATATTTTTGGTCTATTCCTCATAAAATTTGTGTTTTTCTGGATTTTTGTAGCACATCAGTGAGGAATGAATTAATTAAAACTGAATAGCATATGAGTTTCAGACTTCATATCCTTCAGAAAACACAAAATAACACAATACCTTTTATTCTATCAACTTTCTAAGTTAATGAGGGTAATGTTTAAAACTTGTCCCTATTTTGGGGCTTTGCCCCATTAAATTTGGTTTGTCCAGATTTTTTTGTGCAAAGAGGTTGAGAGGCATGCACCAAGCTAAAAAATGACCACGTTAACAAACATTTTTAAATAAACGCAACAATATAAATGCAACAAAAGTAATATTGTAGCAGTTTAAAAGTAATTGAATTTAGCCATTGCATGTACATTGAACAGAAAGAAAAAAGAACCAAAACAGACAAGAAGGAATACTTCAAAGCTAGAAGAACAACTTCCAATACTTCCTTTTTGGTTTGGGCTGCTTTTATTCTAGTAAGCTTCGCTCATCGATTGAGTGCATAGTATAAATGCAAACAACAATCAGCTACTGCTTAGATTCTGAACTGGTCTAACAGATGCATTTGAAGATAAAACTCACAGATTATGAGTTGTTGAAAAGAGAGAAAAGAAATAGTATCTGAGAAACCATTAAAATGTAAAATTTCTCCAGACAAATGTTATTAGGAAGCATCTTTAAAACAGTACATTACAAACCACAAAAGTATATGAAATTCAGAAAATATTTTACACTTCGAATTACAGAAAAAGCTATCAGCTGAAGTGAACTTGGAGAAAATATGCTGCTTCGTCAACGCAGCAAAAGGAACTAAAGCTTCTTGTGCTGTAGTTTAGAAAGACAGCACTCTTCAAATACGACCGTGAGACTTGCAGTATGAGTAGGGGAATGGAGAGATTGCTTTGGATCTGGTGAGTGGTGACTGCAGAACTGCAGAGAATATCTCCAGGAACATACCTCTCTCATTCCAGTGTTTGCAACTTGTTATGAAGACTATCTGTTTATCATACTCTTTCTCTCCTTTCATAAATCTTTTGCATTGGTGGGTTTTGGGGATTTTTCTACCCTCATCATCTTGACCATCGCGTATTCCCAGCACCTGAGTGGTAATGTCATTCCCCACTCCATCTGACATTAGTTTCCCCATCACTCAATAGAATGAGTCCCACCTTATTATGGAGAAATACCTTTCAGTAACCTCATCTTATGTCCAGGTACTGAGGCAAAAATGAAGGTGCTGACTGACTGTTATATATAGCTGGCCGAATTGTTTTTCTGTCCTACTTGATTTCCGTTTAGCAATGCCTAGTATTCTGATCCTGCAACATCTGTCCCCTTGGTTGAGAGTTGTGTTGTGCCCTTTTTAACAGGTATAGTGTTTCTTGTTGACCTCTGTGTTTTCTGTTCGTGTCTGTTATCTACCAGCTGGTGATAAACCGTAAACACTTATAACCATTCTCCTCTCAATAAAGATGAGTCAGATTTGGTTGGGGGGAAGGAGGTACCTAGAGTGCTCACACCTACAGCCTTCTACTGTCAGACTTCCAAAAAAAGAATACACATGAAGTGGACCCAGCTGCCATAGTTCTACCTAGATGGTTTAATTTAGTAATGTAGATTATGCCCTGGACTCCAGACCGATGTTGATAAGTGCGCACGTGTATAAAGGGTTCTTTTCTGTAATCCACAACAGGCTATCCTAGTAAAAATAAATGTGGTAGAACCTGCAAAAGTAAAAGAAAAAAAATCATTGTAATTAGTGGCATAAACTCCAATAGTTCAAAGTGTGTAGAATATCTGTAAAGAGGAAAAAAGTAATAATAACATTATATAGATGATACAAAGAAGCAAAAAAAGAAAAGGTACTTTGTAACAGGGCCAATCTATGTAAAAAGTGGCCCGATCTAGTGGCTTTGATGGCAGAACAACGGGTAGATAGCATGGCAGTAACAGATGCACAGTACACAGAAAACCCAACTGGGATTTAAACAAAGCACGCTGCAGAGTTTATTGAAATGACAGAGTGGATAAAATATGATGAGGTAATACAACCCGCTGTATAAGGGAGGGAATCAAAGCAACAGGAAAATTAGTAGAACAGAAAGTGCTGTGCATCTATTATGAAGATAGCAAAATCCACACAGGGATTGCATATGCATTCCAGTCCTATTAAAGAAAGGCAAGAAAGTGATGGAAGATATCCCTAGGATTACAGAGAAAGGAAATATGCTACAGGACAGAATTTTACTAGAGCAAATAATAAATGCAGGATTATGACTACTGCTGCAGAAAGGCTCAAGATCATTCTTGATGCCCTACAGGAGGCAGGCTTCTTAAAAAAAAAAACAAGGAACTACTCAAGAAAGAATTGTTTTACATCTCATGTTGTCACAATAGGAAGAACGGATGATTTCAGACATAAAATAAGGGTTCACCATAAGAGAAACAGCCAGTCAAATGTTTTTGGGTAAAAAATAAACAGTACTTCAGTTAACAAGCACGAAGGTAGTGGTACGACTCTACATAACAACGGGAAGAAAACAAGCACGAAGGTAGTGGTATGACTCTACATAACAACGGGAAGAAAACAAGCACGAAGGTAGTGGTATGACTCTACATAACAACGGGAAGAAAACAAGCACGAAGGTAGTGGTACGACTCTACATAACAACGGGAAGAAAAGTAAAACTGCTACATTGGAAGCAACCTACATTTATCTGAAGCAAACATACAAAAATGCCACAGCCTTTTTTAGGGAAGGTTCAAATCACAAATTCACCACCGTAACAGGTACAAGCAAGCAAAATCTGAGGGTAATGCTACTCAATGCTAGAAGTCTAAACCTCAAAATGCACTCACTCGAGGCACTCCTTAAAATGGAGAACATTGACATCTGTGCAGTGACAGAGACCTGGTTCAAAGCTCCAGAGAGTACCCCTGCATTACCAGGCTACAATTCATACTACACCTTTCGGCCACCTAACCCAGAACAAAGCACTAAAGGCGGAGGCGTGTCCATATTCATTAAGGATATCCACACCTCCAGGCTGGTTGCACAGCATAATGCATCCGAGATTATCCAAGTGCAACTAACTCTGGGCAATACCGCAATCCAAATTGTAGCTTGCTACAGACTCCCCCCCCCCACCATGCCCCAGGATTCACACTCCTCATTTCTTGATACACTGGAAAGTATTAGGGTACAACCCAACACCCTAATAATGGGCGATTTCAACTACCCCACCATTAACTGGGAAAACTACTCATGTGCCAACTCTTTTGCTCAAGGTTTTCTAGAATTCATATTTTCAACACCTTGGATCAACTTATTCACACCCCCACCAGAGGCAGAAATATTCTAGACATGGTCATTACCAATATGGGAAACCAGTGTTCCACACCAGAGGTCAATTCCTCGTTGGTCAGATCCGACCACAAGCTAATCAGCCTAGACATCCACATCCCACCCCACCCCCAATTAGGGAAACCATCATAAAAAACTTCTCCAAAGCCAACTTCACACTTCTTAAGACAGAAGTGGCAAACTTCATGACACCCATGCAGACGGACAATAGAGGTATAACTGCCGAATCCTACACAAATGCACTTTATAAGCACTTACACGAGTGCATGGATCATGCTATCCTAATAGAACCAAGATGTTATCCTCCAAAAAAAGAAAGTCAATCTGGTGGTCCTCTGCCATAAACAAACTCTACAACAGAAGAAAGAAACTGTTGCAAAAAAGAGTAAAATCCCATGACTGGAGGAACTCCCTGGTCAACCTCAGTAAGAAGCTGAGATCCCTCATAAAATCCTCCAAAGCTAGTTACGAAAACAAAATTGCCACTGACTTTAAAGACAACCACAAAGCATTCTATAGCTATGTCAAGAATCTAAATGGGAACACTCAGATCTTCTCTGAGTTACAGCACAATGGCACTAAAAATACAGAACCAACTGATATTGCCAACATCCTAGCAGATAGGTTCAGTGCTAACTTTACCCCCCTCTCACCCCCTAGAGGGCCCATCTCTATACCGGAAGAATGCAAAGTTCCTATAATCACGGCTGCACAGGTAAAAAACACACTCTCCAAAGCCAAGAACACAGCATCCTTGGGACCTGACAATATCCCAGGCTGCGTTCTACACGAACTACAGAATGAACTGACACCCTACCTAAGTACCATGTTCAATCATAGCCTCACCTCATTCTTTGTACCCACTGAATGGCGCACCGCAACGGTTATCCCACTCCACAAAGGGGAAGCCACGACGGACCCTGGGAACTACCACCCCATTAGCCTGACGAGCCTGGTCTGCAAGACCATGGAACGTATCATCGTGGAACTCATAAACAAAGACATTGGTAATCTCCAAACTCTGGACCCTACCCAGTTTGGATTTGTAAAAGGCAGATCATGTCTCCTAAACCTGATTGACTTCTTTGAAGCAGTCACCAAAGCCATAGATGAGGGTAAAATGGTTTACACAGCTTATCTAGATCTCGCCAAGGCTTTCAACACCATCCCCCACTCTGGAATTACAGATAAGCTCACTAAACTAGGTATAAATCCCTATGTCACAAGATGGGTTGCCAACTGGCTCATGGACAGAACCCACACTGTGAAAGTAGCGGATTCCAAATCCGACATCAGACCAGTGACAAGTGGAGTACCACAGGGTTCAGTCCTGGGTCCCCTCCTGTTTGGTATCTACTTCTCTGAAGTGCAGGCCAACACAGAAGGTCTTTGGCTAACAAAGTTTGCAGATGACTGCAAACTAGGAGCCATAATCGAAACTCCTAACGATGTGGAAAAACTACAAAAGGGCCTCACTGAGACAGATACCTGGTGTCAAAGCCATGGCCTGAAGCTCAATGCCAAAAAGTGTATTGTCATCCCCTTTGGTAAAAACTCTGTACCCATGAACTACCACATAGCTGGTAGTCTACTTAATGCCAAAATGTGATAAGAGACCTTGGGACACAGGTGGACAGTAGTCTCTCCTTTGATAATCACATCGCCAGTGGTCAGGAAATCCTTCTATGTGGCTCATCTCATCACAAAAGGATTCTCATCCAGAAAAAAAGAGGTAATTGTTCCCCTCTACTCATCACTCATTAGACCCATTATAGAGTACAATGCCCTTTTGGTATGTACCTCACAAGACATCTACAACAACTGGAAAGACCACAGAAATGCCTCACAAAGAGGATTACTGGCCTCAAACAGATGCCTTATGCAAACCGTCTCAAAAAACTACAGCTTTACTCCATCGCATATCGCCTACTCAGGGGCGATCTCTGCCTAACATACAAAGCTATGTCAAACCCAGAGCTGTTGGACATGCTCCACTTAAAGAAATCCCAATCCCTCCGAGCTACATGCTCTAGGGACCTAAACCTTGTCACCACAATAAACAGAATATGCTGGAGGGATAGATTCCTGTCCTAGAGACTTCCCATACTCTGGAACAGACTACCTATCTATGTCAAACAGAGCTCCTCATTAGCACTCTTCAAGAAAAATCTTGATGATTGGATGGGAAATGGGAAATTCACCCCGGGGATCACTTCTGTGGCTCTACTCAACAGGGGCACAGGAAAATAATTTTCTTGGGTGGCAAAAGCCAGGGTACATTTTTTGGCTAGGCTTGTATGGGCCCTAGGGCTGATAGCCTAGTACCTACCTATGAACCTATGAACCTAAAAGGAAAGCAACTTCATTCTTGTTGATTGTTGTGAAAGGATACAAAAAAATCTATCTGAGGTGTTCCCCACAGCTAGATCAATTCCTGGAAGATCATTCATGAGAATCTTTTCCAGTTCTGCTCAGATTAACTGCCTTAAAATTTTGCTTTTATGGGACATAAGATGACTGTAGAGTAAGACTGTGCTCAAAAACTATATCCCAGGCTACCACATCTAGTTTGCAGAGAGGGTAAGATCTGGTTCTCCCTGTTTATTACTGTGGTGCTGTCTGCAACCACTAGACAATTGAGAGAGCTGACAGCATTTATTACTGCCATCTATTTTATGTTTATGTGTTTTGATCTGTCCTTTTTGTTCCTATGACCCTGCACTTTTACTCCCATAGACACTGCGCCCAAGCAAAGTCTGAAGCATCTGTTGTTACAGACTGGCCTGGAGTTGGAAAAGAAAATGGAAGACATGGATGCAGGTAAAACTGTTCTCCCCTCCAAAGTACTTCCATTTTTACAAATCTCAGACCAGGAATCTGGAATGTCAGGGGATATTAATTTTGAAACCCATACCGAATGTGGTGGTGGTGGTGCTGCGGTAGCATTGTCATCTCACAGCAAGACGTTGTGCCATTCGATTCTCAGCTACAGAGTCTTCTGTGTGGAGACATGCGTGAATGGGCATACCTTCGTTGAAGGTTGTGCATCAGGGCTGGAAAACTCGGCACTTAAATAATCTACTGCCAATCATTAGCGGACTGGAGTTCCGCTGTGGCGAAATCTAACCGGGAAAAGCCGAAAGACACCACCAATGATTTTAGGTACCAGTGAAATTTTCTCATGTGGAATCTGGCTTCGCTCTCGAGGTGAATTTCTTGGCATCCATGTCCTGAACACATAACAATGTGGTTATGATTGTAGACCTGATCATAATCCTCTATTATAATAATAATAATAATAATAATAATAATAATAATAATAATAACAGCGGTAATAATGCACACAAGAGAATGCGATTCTCTGGCTGGTCCTGATGCTTGGGGTGGATAGCATCCAGGAAGTGAAAACACAGAAGTTCATTAACTAGCTCCATTACACAGAGAGATAAAGCTCGTACTCCAAATCATCCATCCTGGGGATGCATAATGAACCCAGACAATGTAGGATTGGACCACAAAAGGATGGAACTGAGTAGCCGATGCTAGCTCACCCATCCCAGGAAGAAGTTTGCAGTAAGGCCTCACTGTGAAATCATCATCTGTTGAAGGACAAGTATTGTTTCTGCAGCAGCTTGACAAAGGGAAGATAGTTTGTCCTATCAAGCAGCGTGTTAGTGCTGTAGCTTGGTCGTATGAAGAGAATCACCCCCAACTCCAAAACCATAGACTCTATTTTTGAGCTGTGCTGTCCAGCCACTAGACAGAAAGGAATTAGGGGTATAAGCAAAAAGTTGAGCTCTTCATAGATGACAGTCCACAACTCCAGACTCTTAATCTTCTTGCTGGGTTATGAAAGATAAATAAGTAGGGTGGCAGAATGAAAGGGAGACCTGGGACTGTGGTTTGAGAACCAAGGCTGAGGAGATCTCAGATACAAAATATAGACATTGCTGACAGATAAGAATCTCTTCTGCCCACCTAGGGTAACTATTTTCTTAAAGTATATATGCAGACCAGCAGCTTTCTCCACTACTCAAAAGAATTACCTTAAGCATTTGCTGTGTATACATATAATCTGTTATAGTTTTTTTTTAATAGTACCACTTTTTCATACAAACTGTTTCAATGATTTATCACACTTACAAAATAATATTTTATCATGCCTTTTGCAGAAGCACTAAAGAATAGTGTTTATTTCTATGCTGTCTACATTCTCCTATGTGTATTATTATTATTATTATTATTATTATTATTATTATTATTATTATATTATTATTATTATTATTATTATTACAGCTAAAAAGAGTTTTTGCCTAGGTAATCAGGGTGTGGAGTCAGAAATTATTTATTCATTCATTTTTTTGGTCTTTGTACATCACCCCCCCCCCCAACCATTCAACCTATTTGTTCCCCATCACAGGGGTAGGGGTCAACCAGGAGGGACCATCATTTAGATAGCCATTAGGGGTGATTAAGGAGTTTTTGACTTAGCCATCTGTTCCCCTGTAAGCACCCAGCTTGTGGAGCCAAAGGGGGATGTGCAATGAGCTATACACCTTTGTCTTCCTTGACTTTTATAAAGGATGTTGCCAGCATCTTACTGTCCCCTCAAGCACAGGAAGCTGTTTCCCTAGTCTCCACAGGAGAAATCACAAGTCCATGTGTGCTCCCTCCTGAGCACCCACTACCTTCCCAATCGTACTCCAGGAGAAAAATGTAGGTCATACCCCTTCATTCCTCTCGCTCTCTTTCTCCATGCCTGAGGTCACTTATCCAACCCGGTTTGTCTGGTTTTCAGTAAGGGCTCCATCCCTCTCAGCCATAAAGCCAGACTAGGATCAGAAAATATTAAATCTAATTGGGTTGTTTGCCTAGACCATCAGGGTGATCATCAGAAAGAATCTACAGTGTTGGCCTACTAAGGCTTTAGCAAGGCATCTAAAGAAGAACCTCAGTGTAGGTCAGTGGACAAATTAGAAGATCTTACAATAGTAGCATAGGTAAAATGTTGGAGAGATAACAGGACACAGGTCATGGAAAATGGGGTACACTCAGATGGCCAAGTAGCTATGTCTAACGTACCAGTGTGATTTGTACTGAGCGTAGTCCTTTCCGGTGTCAAAGCCAGTAACACTGCAAGGAAGTCTAGAAGACATTTGCCTTGTTATAAGTGTCACAAAGCTATTTGATAATGTTGATAAAATATTGTAAAAAAGGAAGAATAAAAACTTGTTAAAATAGAAGGAATGGTTGAAGACATTATATCTAAAATTCAATACACTTACATGAAGAATCTTCTAGGATGCAATCCCTCCCCCCAAAAAAACAGAACAGTGACAGTCAGGAAAAATATAAAGGTAGAAGGTTACATTTTTACAAGAACAGATAAATTAAATAAATGCATAAACATAGGTAAAATAATTTACTGTTGCTATGCGGCAATAACAAATGTGGAAAGGGGTTCTGAGTAGTTAATGTATGTAACCTAAAGTAAGGCAAACACTGTAAGGGTGGCCGCTAGAGTACTGTAAGGCACAGAAAAATACATCATCAATTTAACAAAACAAAAAAAAAAAAAAAACAAAACAAACAAACAAAAACTATTTTATACCTATATAAAGGCAGCAGGTCAACACCCCCTTCAAGTAATGTGTGCCATTCTGGAGACCCCATCACTAGAAGGACAACGAAGGGAAAGGGAGTTCAAAGAATGACAATAAGGAAGGAGCACACTCCCCACCAGAATTCATATAAACAGAGACCAGGAGAGCTTCATAGGTTCATAGGTTCATAGGTAGGTACTAGGCTATCGGCCCGAGGGCCTACGTAAGCCTAGCCAACAAGGTTCCCTGGCTTACGCCACCCAAGAAAGTTATTTTCCTGTGCCACTGTTGAGCAGAGACACAGAAGTGATCCCCGGGGTGTATTTCCTATTTTCCATCCACACATCAAGTTTTTTCTTGAAGAGTGCTAATGAGGAACTTTGCTTGACATAGAGGGGTAGCCTGTTCCAGAGTATGGGAAGTCTCTGGGACAGGAATCTATCCCTTCAGCATGTCCTGTTTATTGTGGTGACAAGGTTTAGGTCCCTAGACCGTGTAGCTCAGAGGGATTGGGATTTCTTTAGGTGTAGCATGTACAACAGCTCTGGGTTTGACATAGCTTTATATGTTAGGCAGAGATCACCTCGGAGTAGGCAATATGCTATGGAGAAAAAAAGCTGGAGTTTTTTGAGACGGTCAGTGTAGGGCATCTGAGGCCAGTAATCCTCTTTCTGAGATACTTCTGTGGCCTTTCCATCTGTTGCAGATGTCTTGTGAGGTACATTCCAAAAGGGGCGTTGTACTCTATAATGGGTCTAACGAGTGTCGAGTAGAGGGGAACAATGACCTTTCTTTTCCTGGATGAGAGCCCTTTTATGATGAGGTGTGCCACGTAGAAGGACTTCCTGACTACTGTGGTGATGTGACTATCAAAGGACAGACTACTGTCCACTAGGGTCCCAAGGTCTCTTATCAACATTTGGTGTTAAGTAGACTGCTGTCTATGTAGTAGTTCATGGGTACAGAGATTTTACCAAAGGGGATGACAATGTACTTTTTGGAATTGAGCTTGAGGCCATGACTCTGACACCAGGCATCTGTCTCAGCAAGGCCCTTCTGTGGAATTTACACATTATTTGGGGACACGACTATGGTTCCTAGTTTGCAGTCATCTGCAAACTTGGTTAGCCAGAGGCCTTCTGTGTTAGCCTGTACTTCAGAGAAGTAGATACCAAACAGGAGAGGTCCCAGGACTGAACCCTGTGGTACTCCACTTGTCACTGGTTTGAGGTCAGAGTTGGAGTGTGCAACTTTTACAGTGTTGGTTCTGTCAGTGAGCCAGTTGGCAACCCATCTTGTGACATAGGGATTTATACCTAGTTTATTGAGTTTGGCTATAATTCCAGAATGGGGGATGGTGTCAAAAGCCTTGGCAAGGTCAAGATAGGCTGTGTGAACCACCTTACCCTCATCTATGGCTTTGGTGACTGCCTCAAAGAAGTCGATCAGGTTCAGGATGCATGTTCTGCATTTCACAAACCCAAACTGGGTGGAATCCAGAGTTTGGAGGTTACCAATGTCTTTGTTTATGAGTTCCATGATGATACGTTCCATGGCCTTGCAGACAAGGCTCGTCAGGCTAATAGAGCGATAGTTCCCGGGATCAGTGGTGGCTCCCCCTTTGTGGAGTGGGATAACTGTTGCAGTACACCATTCAGTGGGCACAAAGCCTCATGTGAGGCTATGATTGAACATGTTGCTTAGGTGGGGAGCCAGTTCGTTCTGAAGTTCATGTAAAATGCAGCCTGGGATGTTGTCCGGTCCCATGGATGCTGTGTTTTTGGCTTTAGAGAGTGCAGCTTTTACCTGTGTAGTTGTGATTACAGGGACTCTGCATTCTTCCTGTATAGATATGGGCCCTTTATGGGGTGGGAGGAGTAAAGTTAGCACTGAACCTACCTGCCAGGATGTTGTCAATATCAGTTGGTTCTGTAATTTTCCTGCCGTTGTGCTGTAACTCAGAGCAGATCTGGGTGTTGCCATTGAGATTCTTGACATAGCTATAGAATGCTTTGTGGTTGTCCTTAGAATCAGTGGCGATTTTGTTTTCGTAGCTAGCTTTGGAGGATCTTATAAGGGATCTCAGCTTCTTACTGAGGCTGACCAAGGAGCTCCTCCACTCATGGGATTTAACTCTCTTTTGCAATAATTTCTTCCTTCTGTTGTGCAGTTTGTTTATGGCAGGCGACCACCAGATTGGCTTCCTTTTTTGGAGGATAGCATTTTGGCTCTGTTTGGGATAGCAAGATCCATGCACTCGTGTAAGTGTTTATTGAGTGCATTTGTGTAGGATTCAGCAGTCGTAACTGTATTGTCCATCTGTATGGGTGTCATGAAGTTCACCACTTCTGTCTTAAGAAGCATGAAGTTGGCTTTGGAGAAATGTTTTACTGTGGTTTCCTTAATGGGGGGTGGGGGCAGGATATCAAGGGTGATTAGCTTATGGTCGGATCAGACTAATGAGGAGTTGACTTCAGGTGTGGAACACTGGTCACTCATGTTGGTAATGACTAGGTGCAGGATATTGTTGACCCTGGTGGGGGTGTGGATAAGTTGATCCAGGGCATTGGAGTTTATGAATTCCAGAAAGCGTTGTGTGAAGGAGTTGGTACACAAGTAGTTTTCCTAGTTAATGGTGGGGTAGTTGAAATCGCACATTATTAGGGTGTTTGGTTAAACCCTGATATTTTCCAATAAATCAAGAAAAGAGGAGTGGGAATCTTGGGGCATGGTGAGGGATCTGTAGCAAGTTACAATTTGGATTGCAGTTTGGCCTAGAGTTAGTTGAACTTGGATAACCTTGGATGCATTATGCTGAGCAACTAGCCTGGAGGTGTGGATATCCTTAATGAATATGGACACACCTCTGCCTTTGGTGTTCCGGTCCAGGTTACATGGCCAAAAAGTGTGGTATGAGTTATAGCCTGAAAGTGCAGGGGTGCTCTCTGGAGCCTTGAACCAGGTCTCAGTCACTACACAGATATCAATGTTCTCCATTTTAAGGAGTGCCTTGAGTGAGTGCATTTTGAGATTTAGGCTTCTAGCATTGAGTAGCATTACCCTTAGTTTTTGCTTGCCTGTTCCTGTTACGGTGGTGAATTTGTCATTTCAACCTTGCCTGAAAAAGGCACTATAAGGGCAGCAAGAGTTTAGACAGTATCCAGAATCCCAGGGGCAACAGGTGCAGGCCATCTCTGGCAAAGCATCGTGGCCTGTCGACCATGTCATCCCAAGCAGACAGATACTGGATCCCCCTAGAATGACACCAGAAGCTCAGCCAATTGTTGAAGTCAATCATCTTTACTTCTGTAGTCTGTAAAAAATGCAGAGGAATTATGACAGAAACTTTAAAGTACCTTATATGAATACACAGAGGCTGCGTGTACAATATCTTTCAAAAAAAAAAAAAAAACAGGAGATACTTGAGAACAAAGGGCAGAATTTAAAGTTTTAAGGTCAATGACTCAAATGAGACATGAGAAAGTATTGTTTCACAGAAAGGGCAGTTTACAATTGAAGCCACCTTTATGAATAGCTAGTAGATCAAAAACAGTAGCAGGATTCATAAGAGGCAAGAGACACGAGTAAGATTAGTTTTATGAGGATTAAGGGGAGAAAGCTGTTGTGGGATAAAATGGATACACTAGGTAGGAAGAACGATTTTTGTGTACTGTCGGCCTCTTAGTTTATTTTTCAATGGATGCTACAGGCATCACAGGTAACAGAGACACTCACATCTGAAGTGCCATCCAGGTTGGTTTTTGAAGAGGGTAAAGCCTCTTTCTGGCTGTCACATATGGAAGAATAAGCAAGGTCACCAGAGAAGTAACATAACTCACAAGAGATGTGAGTCAGTGTTCCACACATGACTCGTGAAAACTAACTGGCAAGAAATCATGCAACGTTATGCTTTCCACAGTTATCAACATAAAATACACATAAATACAGACCTTGTGAATTTTGTTTGACGTGCACATATCAGCAAGATCAACTGATTCTTTTTGATCTGGGAATGACTGGCTTTGTTTCTGTTGTGTATTGACACCTAACTACATACTAAATGAAGCGTAAGAACAAAGGTATGCCCTTGGACTGGGCATAGTCTTAATGTGACTCAGAAATCTGTGCAGTGTTTGCATGCCTACTTAAACAGCATTGGATGGGAGTGTGGTTTTCCTGTAGCATTATATAAATTAAATGTTACCTTTTTCAAATACGAATGAGTGGGTTTAATCTGTATGTGATACTGAAACACAGAGAAAAGTTCTAGAATTTTTATGAAAAATTTATACTATGTTTACATATTTATTTTTCTCTTCTTGTAAAAAAAGTATACCTTCTACCTATATATTCTTCCTCAATGTCAACTTTAGAATCTTCAGTGTATCTAAATAAAAACAGATGCCAATAAAATGCAGTACAAAGATCCCGAAAGAATCACCTCACTCTGTACGATGTAATCTGGATTTCTGCTACCCACTCCTGCCAGTGTTTTTGTATTTAGCTAAATATAACCTACCGTGTGTCAAGATCCATTAATATGTTGTTTCCACATATTCCTCATCTAATGGCCTAATTGTTTTATGTGCTTTGGACATTTTTGTTTTAAAGTGCAGATGGCAGGAGGTTATATTTATTTTGGCATATTGTCTTGTGCAATCACTTGTCCCCAAGAGAGTCCTACTTTCTTGTTGTCGACTTCTGATGGCTTGTTTCATAAATACATGGGATCTGATGCCAAAAGACTTGATCTGAGTGTAAGTGACCATTTATACTCAGAGCAGGTCTTTTGGAATCTGGCCCCCATAGTAAGCCTGTTTATAGACAGGCCTTAAACAGAAGTAATTCACTTACACTGACAGGAAGTCTTTCAGAATCAGAGCAGACTTACACTGAGAATAACTATTTTAGAATCTGTCCCATGATTTAACGCTCTTTATCATTTCAGTCTGTCTGTCTACCTCATCTGAAATCCCTATTGTCTCTTTTTGTTACCCATTCCTTGGAGTTTAATTTAGAAGCAGGATGTCAGATGATGTGCTTCCTTTTTTTTTTTTTTTTCCTAAAAATAAAATCAGGCTTTCACTCGAGAGGTGAGCTGCAAGTTATACATCTGAAATTGAAAACATGGAGAAAAATTAGGTGATAAAACTTTTCTGTATGCATGGCAGCCAGGTTAGCGACAAAAGAATAAAGAAGGTGGATGTAAGCTGACAGAAGTGTTCAAAAGGTGAAAGAAGGGAAAAAGAAATTAGAGAAAAAGTGACTCAGTCTTGTAAAACACAGGTAGCAGATAACCACTCTGAGTGACAAAAAAAAAAAAACATTATTACATTAGGTGTATAAAACAGGCCAGGATGTATACAGCTGCACAGAAAGGTTATCAATGGCCTGGAAAATTATCAGATCTTATTTCGAAAGAAAAAGTGCACATTATGAAGGAGTGCTTCTGCAACAGTATGAACGCTGGGGAAGACAAGGAGAAAAGCTCATAGAAAACAATGGCTATCCATATTCTGTATGACACTGTGCCCTTAGGAGGATATAGTTATGAGGAGCAAAAGCAGGGATGGGAAATGTAGTTCATTTGAAAAAACTACAAATATGAATGTTTATGGGTGACAATGGATAGTCAGAGGGGTCCTACAAATACGGATTACAAGTATAATCTAGGTGTTACAATAGTGAATTGTAAAAATAATTCCGTAGAGCTGCTATGAGCTTGTGTATATTCTGTGAACATTCAGACAGTTTTGCCATTTTATGACGAATATATTACACTGCCATTTTAAGAAGTCTTATATCCCTATATTGTCTAGTACCAGCTGCTATTGTATTTGTGACGAGTTAAGGATAGACATTATTCTTACTGTGCTACTGTTTTATACAGAATAAAATTCCCATTTTTATTAGAAAAGCTGGTGTTACTGACACTGCCATTTGATAGCACTGGTAAACCAGAGGTGTACATCACAACATGATGTCGGAACCGATCTTCTTCACAAAATAAAAATGAAAACACTATTCTAGTCAGAAAACTATACCAATAAGTCGTGGAATCCAGTAAGCTCAGGGTAAGCCATTTTACTGAAAACAATTTGTTTTACCCCTGAAGTGGTTGTCTTACCACTTTTAAGCTTTTCATTAGTCAAAAAACTATTTTTTAATAAAAATGATAAAGCTTAACCTATTAATGTGACTTGACTTCTCAAAGCCATTTGTCTGGCCAGCCTGGAGGTAAAGGTTCACATGTTTTAGAGTAGCAACCAAGATGGACATAGAAACAGAAGAAATGTAGGTTTAATAGTTTGTTGTAGTCCATAGACAAGGAGGGGAAGGCAATATACAGTTCCTTTTCATTCTCAAAGAGTCAGAGTGTTAACATATGATTCAATAATTAGTATGTTCTATGAACATTTTGTGACAGAGAATATAATATGTGAAAGGGCATGCTTCCACAGATGTTGCAACTTAAAGTAGAATATGTTGTAGCTTTTGTAAAGAACCTGTATGAAGTGGGTGAAAATTGTGAATTTAATGAAAGGAAAGCTAACCAAATCAGAAAAAAGAACTGTGAAGAGGCTGCTGATTTTGAAGTGTTTCAAAAATTACAACTTGAAGTAATTTAACTTTAGAAAAAGGAATGCAGATTTCCAGACAGGCAGAATTAGTTATAAAATGTCAATTTTAAGCATGGCAAATAATGCGTGCAATGTAAAATACAGAGAAAATATCAAGTTTAAAAGGCAATACGAGACTAGTCAAAGTAAGCGAATACACAAAAAGCAGAGTGATGATAAACTTCTCACATGCATGAGATGTAACCTTTATCATGCCGAGTCATAGCAGTGTGTGACACAAGACAGAAGGTGTAACGGATGTAAATAGATGGCACATTTTGCTGTAATTTTTAAGATAAAGCTGATAAAGGAAGTTAGTCCTCAGTGCAAAACTGAGAATAATGTTCAGGAAGCATTCTTCTTTGGTTTAATAACTGCACTGCCTAATGCCGAATGAGTCTAACAAGTAAAACTCCCTATTCATGGAACTCAGGTGCATTTCAAGATTGACAAGAGGACCCAATATTGCAGCAATATCACGTCCCCTATAGAAAATATCCACAGTCACATGAAGCAGAGACAGAAATATGCAGCACTGGAGGCAAACGCAAGTGCATTGGTATATTTCTAAGCATGCTTGAGCGGAAGGGGAACAAATTTGAGTTCTGGGTCTGTGTGTTAAATGGCCCATACATAAACAGTCTTCTCAGCAGTGTCATGCAGGATGAGGCTGACTGCAAGAATAAATTAAATCAGTGTAGATGTATTTGGTGAAATTGGTCTGCTTAACTGTGAACCAGTGAATATGAAATTAAGCTAAATGTTTTTCTATATGCCTTGAACGCACCCAGGACAGTGCTATTCCCTTTGTGTCTAAGATAGTCCAGTGGTAAAGCTCAAAGGAATTTAATAACTTGGTATAATAGAAAGTGTACCTCAACCGATGAATTGGTGTCCTCAGTGATACAAATTATAAAGAAAAATAAACTGTACCAATACATGTTGACTTAAATAAGCATAATAATGTAGTCATGAGAGAAAGTTTAATTCTACCTACTTTAGAAGAAGAATCTCCCATACTAGTTAGTGCTAAAGTGTTTTTCACAGCAGATGGTTCTAGTGTGTTCTGGAAATTACACTTGCAGAAAGATAGCCAAAGCCTCACAACTTTCATTACTCCAATGAGGAGATTCTGTTTCAAGAGGGTACCATACAGTATAACCTCTGCACCAGAAATATTTCGATATAAAATAAGTGATTTGCTAAAAGGGCATGAAGGTGTTGTTACAGATGACATATCGGCATTTGGTCCAGATAAGAAGAATCATGATTTGAGTTTAGAGGCGGCGTTCCAAACCATTAATGGTTCGGACTTAAAGTTAAATCAAGAAAATGCTGCTGAAGATTGAGATTCAGTATTTTGTTAACAGCAAAAGTACTAGCAGAATCAGATCAGATGCAAGCAAGGTCAGAGCAAGTCAAGTTACACAGCCCATCTTGTTTGACTGAGATAAAACAAGCTTTACGCATCAACTTTTAGGACAGTTTCTGCCAGACTTGTCTATTGCATTAAATCCATTGATAGACGATGAAGAAAGCTATTCCGTGGTCATGAGGAAATGCTAAACCCCAAGCTTTCAGAAGATTAAAAGAAATGTTAACAAAAACTCCACTGCTAGCATGCTGTGATGTTACTACACTGAAGACTGTGAGTGTAGATGCTAGTGGCTTCGGCCTAGGTAAAATGTTACTACAGATGGATGAACAAGTAGTATGTTCTGCTGTCTGCTGCTCCAGAATGCTAAATGATGCTGAACACAGACATTCTCTGATCAAAAAGTGCCTCACAATTGTGTGAGCATGGAAGAGATTCTCCACCTGCCTTTTATGGGTGAGACTTTCCAACTTCAGACTGACCACAAGCCACTGGTTCCACTAATTAATTCCTATGGTCTAGACAAAGTAATATCTCAGCGTCAAAGACTACTCATAAGAATGAGAAGGTGCAATTCCAGAGTAATCCATTAGCTTGTGAAGCTGTTAATTATACATGACATGTTATCCAGAAATCCCTTATGTGACCAAGTACTGTCACAATCCGAAAGAAGGCATTGCCATCTATGTGCATAGCAAAATGACAACCCACCCAGTGACCACCAAGAGACCAGGAAAATTAAAATAAGCTACTAAGCATGACCATGAGTTACAAGCTACAGATGTTATCCGATATGTCCACAATGGATGGCTTAATCACTGGACAGACGCAATACCTGCTATGCATAAGTACTCCACAGTCACAGTTCTTGACACAACATGACAGCATATAGTCGTACCAAGACAGAATAGTAGCACCAACATCACAACATGCTAAAAGTGTGAAGACAAATATCTGAAGGATACCAAAGTCTAAAAAAAAGTTGTGTAAGAGCCAGCATTGCAAGACACGTATCAATTCTGTATTGTTCAAAAACTATCTCAGAGAAGATAGCCATTAATATTTATACCCACAAGGTCTTTAGCAAAAGATAGTGACTGACGTGCATGAGTCTTAAGGCAAGAGCTGCTTAACAGTGGTGAACTATTGCTCTCATGATATCGAGATATTATGTATACCGATGACAACTAGCCAACAAATAATGTTCACGAGATACTTATATTCACTGAAGTGGTTATGAATGAGGGTGCACAGTTTGTGTCAACACAGTTTCAATAATTTACTGACCACTATGGTTTTAATCAAAATATGTCAAGTCTTCACTATTCTTAAACAAATGCAGCCACTAAGAGAGCAGTACAAACAGCTAAAAAATTCTCAAGACAACCTGATCCTCATAGAGCTCTCATGTCACACTGAGCTACTCCACATAGTGCCATAGGAATAAACCCATCTTAGTTAATGATTAGAAGACAAATAAGGACTAACATACCAGTATTAGACTCGAAATGTGAGCCCAAAATTATTCTGTATGAGTCAAACAGAATGATCAAAAACTAAATCTTCATGCAAAAACATATATGATAGTTGCTTCTCAGCACAAACACTAAATGTCCTTTAACCAGTCCAGCCTGTATGCCTAAAGTTAGATGGGGAGACAGAGTGCGACGCAGTAGGTATTGCAGTGCAGAAAACTGATGAATTGAGGTCATACATGACGCAGACAGAGGATGGCATCATAGTTATTTGCAATCAGAGTCGTATTCTAGTAGTTCCTGATTAGACTCAAGTTGAATGTCATCTTCCTGAAAATAAACCTGATATGGCTAAGCTAAGAATAATTAGGTGCACTGGTAAAAGTGTTTCTGTATCTTCAAAAGCATTACAACAGTCTAGTAGCTGGGATAAACTCAGCTTTGAAATCTGTAATGTGTGTTGACAAACCATGTGCTCTGTAACCAAGTGTGACTGTCCCAGGTCTTGCTGATACTGTCTTGCAGAGTGAACCTAAGTACAATACTGTTCAAATTATGTTTGCCTAACCATTTTCCTTCCACAGCCTCCAGATCTGGTTACAATGTTGTTTGTGAGGCTTGTAGTGGAAAAGAAATCAAAATACCAATTCATTATAAAAATTTCTACCAAATATGTTTGACAGGTGACTCTTTCAAATGTTTCCTTTTTTTTTTTTTGAAAATGTTTTGCTGAAGTAATGCTTGATTCAAGTGTAGTTATTTCTTAGATAATCAATAATATAGCACATTTAGAAATATTAAGAGCACAGTATAGTCAACAACTTTCAAAAATGTTAAATATATGCACTGAGAGGACCATTACAGATTGTTTAATATGTGCATTGGTTGTGCACATATCCATGCTTCATAATTTCAGAGAAAGTTTTTTTTCTCACTTGGGGGATGTGATGATGTCAGTAGAGCTACTGTGAGTCTGTACATATACTGTGAAGATGTATCATAATAATATAACTTTCTTTAATATAAATGTATGACATTAATGTTTAAAAAGTATCATGTCCCACAATGCACTGCCGTTGCATTCATAATGAGAAAACATCATTCTTACTACAAATGTGCTTCCATTTTGTACAGAATAAAAGTTAACATTTTTATTAGATGTGCTGCTGTATCCTGATGTTATTGACAGTACCATCTGCTGTTACAGGGTAACAAGAGGTGCACCCCATGACATGTAATATGTGAAACTAGAACATATATCCAACATGGGTTGGAGCCTATACATGCATACTGTCTGATTAGGAGGAATTCTGATACCTCTGTACTGTTCATACACAGCCACTGGAAACAGTAACATGCATCTTGCAGACTTTAGCTAGTCAACAACCAATTAAAATGCATATATCTGTAGCAGGATATGAGAAAAAGCTACAGAATTAGCCTAAGATACAGCACTTGGAATTCAGTGCCAAGTAAGGTATGACATAGCCATGATCAGTGCTAAAACTCAACTGCTAAGTACAGTAAGGTCTGGATTGTAAGAGTGATGACCAAGTGCCACAACTCATTGCCCGGCTAGATTTTTCTTGTAGTTTTTACTGATTGTTGTTTCTATGTGACCTTTTAACTCATCGCTATGTTTGATGAGGCATATATTAGGAGAGTGATGACTACGCAGCAGTGCTGAGTACGGTAAGGCACTGCTGATAAAAGTAATGACTAAGCAGTATTAGTAATGAACACAACAATAGAAAAGCTTGATTACAATAGGGAAAGAATAATGCGCTTATTCACTAAGAAGGGAAGAAGTGTATAATAACCTATTGCTATATGTAGAAGGCCGTTTACCTACAATGTGCTCTTCAACACCACAAATTCAAACAAGCTCTACCTTCTAGGAAGGGTAGCCTGCCTTCAGTGGTATATGGAAGGAAAAGAAGGACATAAAACTAATAATCATATCTCAGATTAACCACATAATCTGGTGTGCTGCAACAATTGCCAGAGCCAACAAGGCTTACACAACCAGGTGGCTAACCCTGCCACTGTAGTTCTTCCACACCACACACTCACACTTATGGCTAATTTAGAGTATCCATTCCACTTACTGCATATCTTTGGAGTATGGGAGGAAACCGAAGCATCTGGAGGAAACCCATTCAGATACGGGGAGGACATGCAGAGACTCCACACAGAAGGTATCCCAGCTGAAATTCAAACTGGGGAACCTCTTGCTGTAATATGACAATGCTAACACTGTGCCACTGTGCCACCCTCTAAATAGTATATGTCTTTAAAATAAATTGTTTTGGGGAAAGAGACTCATTTTATTTTTCATTTCATACTCAAAGAAAATAACCAGCAGTCAAAATGAAATAATAACATCACAGTTTAAGATAAATGGAACTGTCTTCGACATTTGCTTCAACTCCCCAGAATCACATCTGGTTTCTGCCCAATCACAGGGTCTTGAAAACAGCTGTCTGCATTATTTTGAATACAATTCTGGAAAATATTTTCAGTTTTCAAAATAACGGAATCTCATTTGAATTTTTATCCATCTACTACCA